>NC_059275.1:4679374-4686874 GCF_017591435.1 Portunus trituberculatus
ACACACCTCTTCTCTCATACACACACACACACACACACTCAAAATAGCCCACACTTCCTGACTCTTAAGGTGCACACACACACACACACACACACACACACACACACACACACACACACACACACACACACACACACACACACACACACACCCGGGTCGAGACAGGTCTTTGGAGGGTGGGTGGTAGGGGAGGTGAGAGAAGAGAAAGGGGTCGCTTTTGCTAACCTAAAGTCGAAGTATTACTCTCTCTCTCTCTCTCTCTCTCTCTCTCTCTCTCTCTCTCTCTCTCTCTCTCGACGCGTAGTTCCTCTCGAGACTCTTTAATATGATTACCTGTCAAGCAGCACCCCCAAACTCCTCCCCTCACATCCTTACACCTTCCCCTCACCTCCATTCACCCCTTATCATCCCATACCTCCTCTCCTTTTCACCTGCTGAGTTTCCTTTCACTCCCTGTTGCGCTCTCCTATCCCTGTCACATTCCCCCTGCTATCTCCCTCTACCCTTCCCCTTCTTCCCTCCCTCCCTTCCCTCTCACTTCCCTCCCCTCTTACCAGTCTATCATCTCCCCTTGTTTGAGTTTCTGAGCCCCGTTTCCCTCACCCCTTCCTCCCTTTCTCTAATTGTTACCTTCCGCTTGTTTCCCCACCTTCCCCCTCCTCCACTTCTTTCCCCTTCCCCTCCTTCTGTTTCTATCCTTGTTTCCCCTCCACTTTTCCCTCCCCGAATTTGTGCTTGCTTTTCCCTTTCTCTTCTTTATCTTTTTTTTTCTTCCTTTTCATCTCGTTTTTCATAACTTTTGGTCTTCTTCCTCTTTCTTTCTTCTTTCATTGTTATTTTTTGTTATATTTCTATGTTTCAACCCTTTTTTCCTTTCCCTTTATCATACTCCCTCCCTTTATCATATTTGTCTCCCCTTCCTCCTTGTCTATTCCTCATTTATCCTCTCTCTCTTTCCCATCCTTTGCCTCTCCTTCTCCTCTCTCCCTCTCTCCCTCTCCCTCTCCCTCTCCCTCTCTCTCTCTCTCTCTCTCTCTCTCTGCCTCATTTCCTGCATTTTTAATATAATCATGAGATTTATAATTTTTCCTCCTCCTAATTGTTTTTGTTTATATTTATTTTGCATACTTTTTTTTCTGCAGCACTGATCTCTTGTTAATTCCCTCTTTTCTAATTAAATATTTCGGGAGTAGTCAGCTTTATATATTTACGTATTATATATATGAGGGGAGAATTTTGCGTACTTTTTTTTTCCTAGAATAATTGTTGTTTCTTATTTTCTTTTTTTTTCTCTCTCCATTTTTTTCCATGACAATTTCGTACTGTATTTTATTGAGTTGATTCTGCCTAGTGTGTGTTTTTGTTTTATATGTTGTAACCTGAGAATCAAAAAAAAAAAAAAAATGAGACAGGTGAGATAGGAAAATTAAGAAGAAATAAAACAGGTGAGATAGAAAAGCAATAAGGATGAAGAAATGAAGAAGAGGGTCAAAAGTAGAAAAATCAAGAAGAAACGAAACAGATGAGATAGAAAAAGGTAATAAGAATGAAAAAAAAAAATGAAGAAACGGGTCAAAAGTAAAAAAAAAATCAAGAAAAATCAAACAGGTGAGATTGAAAAAGGTAATAAGAATGAAGAAATGAAGGAGGGCGTCAAAAGCAGGAGAATAAACGAAGGAAGAAGATGAGACACACGAGAGAAGAGACACAGGAAAGCAGGAACAAGATTATTACACATTTGTTTCAGATTTCATAAATTTTCACCTTCTTTCTTTTTTTTCTATTTCTGCAAACCATATCGATCGTTTATCTGTACTTTTCTTTATTCCACTTTTACTTTATATTTGGGGATTCAATTAATTCGTTATCATATATATATTTTTTTCATTTATTGTATTTGCTTTCGTTCATATTTTCAACTTTTAAATTGAGTTTTGTTTTTATCTCACCATATTTTCTCTTTATTTACTCATCTATTAGTTATTTTCTATCATTTCATTTATATATTTACTATTTTACACTATCAGTTATCACATATTTGCTAACTTTTCAAATTTTTACCATGCTTGTATATTTTCCCAGCCAACAACATTCATTTCACATACATTTATATTTTTTTTCTTTTCATATGTAACTAAACAGCTTTGCATATACAATGAAACAACATTCCTAACTTTCCATTTGTACATCAACTTTAATCACGAACTCCCTGGCAACTTCTCGCCTCGCCAACCTCACTTACGGAAATTTACCCGCACAAATATTACAACTTCATTTAACTTCCAGCTTCGCGTTAATTCTTCGGAGCTTCACGATTTCCGTTTTCTTTCCTCACCAACTCTTTATAATCCGGTTCATAATTTAGTTCTTCCTTTTTGGCACTTTGGTCAATTAGTGTGTGTGTGTGTGTGTGTGTGTGTGTGTGTGTGTGTGTGTGTGTGAGAATAATCAAATTCAACGTATAAATAGCTAGAAATTAATGTAAAAAGAAAATATTAATAAAAAAAAATTTTGAGAAAAAAAACTGCCACCGAGAGAGAGAGAGAGAGAGAGAGAGAGAGAAATCACCACCACTCCTACCTCAAACAAAATTAAAACACTTGCAACAATAAACAATATTCTATGCATCATATAAATGACTCTTCCCAACACACACTCACTCCCCTTCCTCCTACCTCCCCTTCCCTCATTCCCCTTCCTCCTCCCTCCCCTTCCCTCATTCCCTTTCCTCCTCCCTCCCTCCCCTTCCCTCACTCCCCTTCCTCCTTTCTCCCCTTCCCTCACTCCCCTTTCTCCTCCCTCCTCTTCTCTTCCTCTCCTTCCTCCTCCTCCTCCTCTCCCTCCCTCATTCCTCTCTCTCCTCCTCCCTTCCTCCTTTCTCCCCTTCCCTCACTCCCCTTCCCTCACCCCCTTCCTCTGCCCTCCCCTTCCCTCATTCTTTCCTCCTCTCTCCCTCCCCTTCCCTCATTCCCTCCTCCTCTCTCCCTTCCCTTCCCTCATTCCCTCCTCCTCCCTCCCTCCCTTTCCCTCATTCCCTCCTCCTCTCTCCCTCCCCATCCCTCATTCCCTTCTCCACCTCCCTCCCTTCCCTTCCTTCATTCCCTCCTCCTCTCTCCCTCACCTTCCCTCACTCCCCTTTCCTCTGCCTTCCCCTTCCTTCATTCTTTCCTCCTCTCTCCCTCCCCTTCCCTCATTCCCTCCTCCTCTCTCCCTCCCCTTCCCTCACTCCCTCCTCCATCTCCCTCCCCTTCCCTCACTCCCCCTTCCTCCGCCCTCCCCTTTCCTCATTCTTTCCTTCTCTCTCCCTCTTCTTCCCTCATTCCCTCCTCCTCTCTCCCTCCCCATCCCTCATTCCCTCCTCCACCTCCTCCCCTTCCCTCACTCCCCTTTCCTCCTCCCTTCCCTTCCCTCATTCCCTCCTTCTTCCTCCCCTACCCCCGTTCCCTTCTCCCCTCTCCCTCCCAACAAAAAATCCTGCCCTCCCATAGAAAGGACATTAAAGTTACACAAACCATACACAATATATTTAACATTTTTGTCTCTCTTTCATTCATTTGCGTGTCACTGATAGGAATGGAAAAAAGGAACATGTTGAGTCACGTTAGGCAGATTTTGAGTAATGTGATAACTTTATTTGAATAGGAGGAGGAGGAGGAGGAGGAGGAGGAGGAGGAGGAATGGGGGAAACTCAAAAGGTAAGACGAGATATAAAAAAAAAAGAGAGAGGAGAGAAATTGAGAGTGAGAGAGAGAGAGAGAGAGAGAGAGAGAGAGAGAGAGAGAGAGAGAGAGAGAGAGAGAGAGAGGAAACCGCAGAAAAGATTGAAAAAAAAAATATATATATATAAACGCTAATAAAAAAAAAAGATGGATTCTTCATTATGATAAAAATGCAAAAAATGAGTAAAAGTGTAAATGAAGGAAGGAATGATTGAGTGAGTCCATGAATGAGTGAGTCAATGAGTGAATAGATTGATGAAGGGTGTCTAATAAAAAAGATCGTAATTAAAACTTGGTCATTCATTTTCTTTTCTACTTATCCTTCGGAAAAAAAAAAATAGGAAATGAAAAAAAAATTAATATTGTTTTTTTTCAATCTTCGTTCAGTCAGATTTCCATTAGTAGTCTTTCTCTCTCTCTCTCTCTCTCTCTCTCTCTCTCTCTCTCTCTCTCTCTCTCTCTCTCTCATATCACTAGTCTTATTTTCTTCCATTTAATTTTTTTCTCTATTTTCTTGCTTTTTTTCTCTTCATTTTCCTAATTCTTGTTGTTATTTCCTTCTTCCCTTCCCTCCCTCTTCCTTCATCTACATTCCTTCCTCCTGCCTAATTAATTTTACCTCCAAGACTTTCATTACCACGGTTTCCTAGTAGTTCATTCCTCCCTGCTCTCCTTCTCCCTTCCTTCCTTTCTCTCCCTTTCCTCCTTCCTTTCTTCCTTTTCTTTTTCTTTCTTTATTTTCATGATTTTCTTATGTATTTTTTTCTATTCTTTCGCATTATCTTCCTTAATCTATATTTCAGTTTCTGTTTCATCTCTCTCTCTCTCTCTCTCTCTCTCTCTCTCTCTCTCTCTCTCTCTCTCTCTCTCTCTCTCTCTCTCTCGGTGGTCAATACGAGACAAACATCTTCAGTAAACTAACTATCAAATTCTCCACGAGTGAGTCTAAGGTAAACACACACACACACACACACACACACACACACACACACACACACACACACACACACACACACACACACACACACACACACACACTAATACGATCACTATCACACTTTGTTGACACTGGAAAGCCCAAATAAATCAATGGAAAGAGAGAGAGAGAGAGAGAGAGAGAGAGAGAGAGAGAGAGAGAGAGAGAGAGATTTACGGGCTAGTGGTCTTAATGGACTGAGAACAAATATGGTAGTAAGTAGCACCCCCTTCTCTCTCTCTCTCTCTCTCTCTCTCTCTCTCTCTCTCTCTCTCTCTCTCTCTCTCTCTCTCTCTCTCTCTACTCACTTTAGATACGAAAGATAGATAGATAGATAGATAGATAGATAGAGAGAGAGAGAGAGAGAGAGAGAGAGAGAGAGAGAGAGAGAGAGAGAGAGAGAGAGAGAGAGAGAGAGAGAGAGAGAGAGAGAGAGAGAGAGAGAGAGACCCTGAGGATTTCTCCACCACCTTCACAATAAAATTCTTTTCCTTCCTTCCAATGTCTCTCCTGTCCACTCCCTTTCTCTCTCTTCCTTTTCATTCGTCTTTCTTTTCACTTTAAATTTTCTCCTTTTTCCTTTCCTTTCCTCCCATTTTCCTCTGACCTTTATTTTCCTCTTTTCTCGTCCTTTTTTCCTTATTTTTCTATTCTTTTCATCCTTTACTTTTCTCCCATTTCTCTCTTTTGTCTTTGCTTTTTATTATTATTATTATTATTATTATTATTATTATTATTATTATTATTATTTATTATTACTATTATTATTCTAGGAGAGAGAGACAGACAGACAGACACAGAGAGAGAGACAGACAGACACACACAGAGAGAGAGAGAGAGAGAGAGAGAGAGAGAGAGAGAGAGAGAGAGAGAGAGAGAGAGAGAGAGAGAGAGAATAGTTACCTCTTCTTACTCTCCCATCTCGCTGTCCCTCTCCCCTCTCCCACCTCCACTCCCTCTCTCTGCCCCCTACCCCTCCTTGACCCCCCTCTCACCCCTCAGTGACTGTGAATTAGGTCTTGTACGTGTCTGGGACTACACCACGTGGGATTAGTGTGTGTGTGTGTGTGTGTGTGTGTGTGTGTGTGTGTGTGTGTCTTATTCATTCTATGCTTAAGTCTGTATAATGGTGGTGGTAGAAATAGTAATTGTACTCGTGGTGGTGGTGGGGTAGTTGTATTTGTTGTTGTTGTTGTTGTTGTAATAATAGTGTTATTCACAGAAGAGGATAAGGAAGGGAGAGGAAAAGGGTGATAGTAGTTGTAGTAGTAGTAGTAGTAGTAGTAGTAGTAGTAGTAGTAGACTAGTAGAAGTAGTAGTAGGGAGGCGTTGGTGTAGTGTGTAAGATGGTGAGCGTGGGATCGGGCCGATGTCTATACGTAGGTTCGAATGTCACCACATACGGCTTTGAAGCTATGCCATTTGTCGAGTGGTTTAAAGTTACCTACATGTCACCATGATACCCAGGTTCTCGGTGGTTACACCAAAGATGCACTTGGGTGGTGATATGGGCCCTAATATGCGCACCACTATAAACAAAATTGCCTGCGCCAGTAATGGGCGGAAGCTTAACATCGCTTCCCACATATACTCTTTATGTGTGCCTACAGGCGCTATAGGCCATAACATGAAAAAAGAGGTAGTAGTAGTAGCAATAGCAGTAGCAGTACTAGTAGCAGCTGTAGCAACACTAGTAGTAGTAGTTGTTGTAGCAGCAAACACATGAAGCACCCTCGGCAACTAAAGTAACTTGCCTTTTTGAAACTTTTCTGCTTTAAGAGTGGTGCGTGTTGCGAGGCTGCCGCTGTGCACGCCTGTTGGGAGCGTGTAGGTCAGTGTGCCTTGGCTGTACAGAGAAAGGGAGAGAAAAAAAAATACACGCTGATGGAGGAGGAGGAGGGTGGGGAGGAATTTGAGGGATGTGAGGAGTCGGGGAGATGAGGAGGAGGGGGAGGAGGAGGAAGAGCAACAAGTAAAGACAAGTAATTTCTCTAGAGGCTATATTTATGAGGCCTATGTTTCCTTGCTATAAATCTGGACCATATGTGTAAAAAATAGATAAATGAAAGTAAGAGAACAAAACGTCAGAAGAAGGAAAACGTAAGTGGTGAAGGGGAAGTAAGTGGAAGAACGTGACGAAGGAACAGTAAAGGAGAACAAGGAGAAGGGGAAGTAAATTAAAGAAGGGTAGAAAGGAACAGTAAGGCAGGAAAAGAAGAAATGGAAGGGAGAACTTAATGTAAGACGACAAAGGAACTGTAAAGGAGGAAGAGGAGAGAGAGAGAGAGATAGGAAAATGAATGAAAGAAGGGGAGGAAGGAACAACAAAGCAGGAAGAAGGAGAAAGGGGAGGAAGAAACAAGGAAGGGAAGCAATCATAAAGAGATGCATAAGACAGGAAGTCATAATGTGATGATAAAAGAGGGAAGAGAGAAAAAGCAGAAGGAAAACAAGAAGAGGAGGATGACAAATACAGTGAAGAACAGCTGGGACACACACACACACACACACACACACACACACACACACACACACACACACACACAGGATAAACATTTCATGCTTACTTAATCAATGACATTTTAGTTTCTATTCAGTTTATGCAACTTTGCGTGTCTTCCTTTCCTCCATTTTGCTCATCTCTCCCTCTTTACGCTGGCTATTTCTATCCCTTGCCATCCACCTCTTTCATCCCCTCTTCCTCTCCCCCTCTCCCTCTCTCGACGAAGCCAGGGGAGCATCGTGAATAAATTTAGTTGGTAATCCTGGGAGCGGTGCAAAGTTACTTGTCTCCGCTTAACATTC
>NC_059275.1:4691874-4701874 GCF_017591435.1 Portunus trituberculatus
GTGGACTTCCAGGAGCAGGCGTGTGGACTGGCAAAACACTCCACCTGGCGAGACAACGAGTCACTTCAGAGTCTGTGGCCAGGACTCTGTTAACCACATGGAATGTACACGGGAGCGACAGTGATCCCGAAACTCCGCCCTCGCACTCCATGGTGTCACGCCGACGAACTGCCACCCTGCATTCTACACTCATCTCAGTGTTGAGGGAGGAGCTGAAAACCCGACTTGGTGAGTGTTGCTGTGTCCAGTAACTTTTGAAAACACAGATGTTTGTTATCGTATCTTCTGCGTGTGTATGTGTGTGCGTGTAGGTGGAATTAATCTATGTATAGTAAAGTTACGTTAGTAATTGAGCGTAACCAGTGAGTTTAATTTCCATCTCTACCCGGTTCGGTGAAAGGCGGTCAACAACCTAAGGAAATAGTTTTGCGGGCTGGTGAGTTAAACTTCCTGACTTCTGGAAGGGTCTTGACAGTGGGGTTCGAACCTACGCATGTATGTCTGCCTGATCCCACGCTCACCACCTTATCCACTATAAAAAAAAAACAATAGTGTGCAGTAATAGTACCTACCAGTAACAGAGGTATCCATTGCAACAGCAATATCATATCGACTTGCTTTACCCTTCAATCAATCACCTCCACCGTAAGTACTTACTTGTAAACACGAATAAGAAGTTCGCAAGGAGACGTGATGGGAGGCGATATTGCAAGCTAGACGTGGGCGGTGCGTGGGGGACGAAGTGACGCAGCTGACTTCAAAGAGGGAGTGTCACATTGCAACCTTGTGTATTTCCAGTCTCCTTCTGACGTAACTTGGATATATTTTAGATTTTTTTATTCTCGGTTTCGCAAAGCATTGAATGGACAAGCGAAAGCTAACACGTAGAAACACCAAAACGCAGGAAGTTGAAGTCTTACAAGTCTATTTTTATTTTCCTTTTTAATAAACAAGCAAATAAATTAGGTAATTAACTTTAATTTTTGTACTCGGCAACTTAAAGAAGGAACTTAAAAGAAGACCAACGAATGTCAAATTGAAGAACTCTTATATCGTTACTTTCTTCTCCGCTTCACAGTACATTTAGCTTTTTTCTTTTTATTCTTGTTTTTGGAAAGTTCAATGAACGTGGGAATGAACAGAAACACGAGAGGTACAAAAAAAAAAACAGCAGAGGTTGTTTACGGTTAGAACTGTTTAATCACCATTACTGTTAGAACTGTTTAATCACCTAATGTAAAGCAAGAGACGTAGGACAGTAAAGACGAAAGCAGCATGTATATATTTGCACACAGTACCTCCCTCCCCTCCCCCCATTCTCTCTCTCTCTCTCTCTCTCTCTCTCTCTCTCTCTCTCTCTCTCTCTCTGAATAACACATCAAAAGCTTCATCTCTTACAAGAGCGTCTCACTTCAAAGAAAAAGTTTAATGTCCTTCCTCGTATCCCATTATCAGTTTGCCAGGCAGTCAGCGAGGCAGGTAAGGCACGGCAAGGAACGGCAAGGTATACAAGAACACTTCCCATTGAAACTCGAGGAATGAAACGTACGGGAACATAAATATACAAAACTTTTTTCCACCAGTCATTTGTATCATCCTCATTTGTAACATAGAATACACGCTTTCTCATCCCAAGTTTTTTTTTTTTTCCTAATCCAGTATTTCTTGCCGGCACAAATATCCACTTTCTTCTACCCATTCAGGGCAAATTGTCTCGTATTCTCAGACTCGGCATTCTATTCTTAGCGGGGAATATTGCAGGGACGCGTTTCTTTCTTGCTTGTTCGGTCGTGTGTGTGTGTGCGCGTGATTCCTTATCTGAAGAAAAAGTAAACTTTACTTTTTGGTGTAAATGAGGATTAAGAACAGGAATTAAGCTTTTTTTTTTTTTTTTTTTTTTTTGCATGCGTCAAAAGCAAAACACTACTTTTAGAGAGAAAAAATTGTGTGTGTGTGTGTGTGTGTGTGTCTCACTGTTTGATCTGCTGCAGTCTCTGACGAGACAGCCAGACGTTACCCTACGGAACGAGCTCAGAGCTCATTATTTCCGATCTTCGGATAGGCCTGAGACCAGGCACACACCACACACCGGGACAACAAGGTCACAACTCCTCGATGTACATCCCGTACCTACTCCTGCTAGGTGAACATGAGACACCCAAATATCTCCACCCGGCCAGGGAATCGAACCCCGGTCCTCTGGCTTGTGAAGCCAGCGCTCTAACCATTGAGCTACCGGGTGTGTGTGTGTGTGTGTGTGTGTGTGTGTGTGTGTGTGTGTGTGTGTGGAGAGACTTAGAAGAGATCAGTGGAGGGAAGGAAAGAAGGTTCGGAGAGAAACTTGAATGCCTGACTAAAGTTTGAATGGAGAGATGATCGTGGGAGAAAAAAATTATCTCGTAAACGTGAGAGGAGAGAATGAAGGAAGGAGGGAGGGAGCGAACAAACGGGAAGGAATTAAGTCAAAATGGAGTGAACGAGGTAACAAAAGTGGCCAACATTAGGGCGATTAGGACTACATAAGAATATCTGAACCTACTTAAACCTATGTAGTATGCAAAAGGACTTTAAAAAAGGATTAGGTGATGAGTGAAGGAAAAGCTGATCAAACCAGTGACGCCATAAAGTGACTCGGACCAGCAGTGAAACCAGACATTCACCTTCACGTCACCTTCACTTCGCCTTCACTTCTCTTCATCTCTGCTTGTCTGGAGTGTCCGTCTGGCTCTCCCTCGTGTGTTCCGTCACTATCCGAGTCTTCTGTTTCCTTTCTTCACTTTTCTATTGTATTTTCAGCCCTTTAGACCTTCCTTATCAAATTATCACCCCTACGGTTCTTTCCTCGCAAAACATCACCTTTCTACTTCTTCCCTATTACGTTATTATCTTATTCTTCCCTATCAAATCATTAGCTCTCTAGTGTTTCCCAATCTTATCATTATCTCTCTCTCATCATTCTCTATTGCATCCTCAGCTTTTTAGTTTTTTCCTATTATATTCTCATCTTCCTTTCAAATCATCACTTCTTCTGTGCTTCCCCATCTTATCATTATCTATCTCATTATTCCCTATTGCATCCTCAGCTTTTCAGTTCTTTCCTATCAAAATATCATCTTTCCACTTCTTCCCTATTACATACTGTCTCTCTACCTTTTCCCTATCAAGTTGTCAGTCCTTCAGGTACTTCCAGTCAAATCATCAGCCTCTCCCAGTTCTCTTCTACAGCAACATTACCTTTCCTGTTCTTTCCTATGACATCACGAACCCTGCATTTCCTCCCTATGGCACCATCGTCCCTTCACGTCTGTGTCTCTACGAGGGACTACACAGAAAGCAAACCAGTGTACTTTTGTCTTTGAGAGCGTCTAAACACCAAGCAAACCAGTGTATCTTCTACCTCACTCTATAATCTGACATGAAACTTAGACCTCCGCGACATTAACACTTCAGCCATCTGTGTGTATAGTAAAAGGAGAGATGCGACAAAAATAAAAGAACAAAATAAGAAGGCTGACAACAATTACTCCTGAAGGGTGAGGACCAAATTGTTTCAGACTCTCATCGCGAGCGGGGTAACATCGTATTCTGAATGGGAAATCGCCTCCTGTTTTCGTATTATGTGAACCCTACTCAAAGTTTAAATTAAGCGTTGAGAGAGAGAGAGAGAGAGAGAGAGAGAGAGAGAGAGAGAGAGAGAGAGAGACTAGTGGGCGGTGGTTCGGCGAAAGGGATGAATAGGAAAGGGAGGAGAGTGGAGGTCGGAGCTCTGGAGGGAGGGGAGAGTAGGTAGAGAGAGATGGAAAGAAGGAAAAAGGGAGATAGGGAGCAGGTGGATAGGAAGGGAGGATAGAGGATAGCGAAGCAGCTGAATAAGGGCAAATGATGAAGGATGGATGGAAGGAGTAGAAGTTAATAAAGACAAGAAGAATGGAGGAAAAGGATAGGAAGGATAAAAATGGAGGAAGAACGAGCAGGTGGAAAAGAAGAGGATGAGAAAAGGAGGGAGGAGGAGCAGCAAATGGATAGGAACAGAAAATGAAGGATGGAAAAGGAAAAGCAGGTGGAAAAGAAGGGAATAAGAAAAATGGAAGAAGGATCATGTGAATAAAGCAGAGAAAGAAGAATGGAGAAGAAGTATAAGATAAATAAAGAGAAATGATGAAGGAAGGAAGAGAAAAGAAGTGAGAAGCGGCTGGCGGGGATTTTTTCAAGTAGATCTCAGTCCATCGTCCTTTAAAAAAAAATGTAATGAAGTCTTCCTCGCTCTCTACTTCACAATCACAAAGAAAACGTAGAGCTAATTAGAAAACCGAAGACAACTTAATCTACCGTCACTTATATTAGGCAACAGAAAACGTGACGTGACAGTTAGGACGCACTGAGCTAAAGTAAGAAAAAAGGAAGAATAATATAAAATGGGACGACACAAGTACCAGCTCCTACGGAAAAGCCCAAAGGATTGAAGGAATTGATGGAAAAGTCTTGAATCCTCCTGAAAGAGTTGAAGTCATGCGAAGGGAGGAATACAGAAGTAGGCTCAGTTTTCTTCCCTACTTACCTCCGTGTCTCTCTCTCTCTCTCTCTCTCTCTCTCTCTCTCTCTCTCTCTCGTCCATCATCTTTATTTCCGTCTCCTTCGTTACTGCAACTACCACATTCTCTCTCTCTCTCTCTCTCTCTCTCTCTCTCTCTCTCTCTCTCTCTCTCTTTTTC
This sequence comes from Portunus trituberculatus, assembly GCF_017591435.1. Taxonomy (NCBI): domain Eukaryota; kingdom Metazoa; phylum Arthropoda; class Malacostraca; order Decapoda; family Portunidae; genus Portunus; species Portunus trituberculatus. The sequence goes on from NC_059275.1 coordinate 4,696,587, forward strand.
CAGCCATTTCCAGTTTTCCAGAAGCCAGAGACAAATGTTGGTCTGATCTCTATTTCCATCACAACCAAAGACTCTTACTTTCTCATTCAGTTTCGTGTTGGAAAGAAAAATCTCTCTCTCTCTCTCTCTCTCTCTCTCTCTCTCTCTCTCTCTCTCTCTCTCAAGCAAGGTGGAGAGGAGGAAGTGAAGTGCAGGATGGGAGAGAGAGAGAGAGAGAGAGAGAGAGAGAGAGAGAGAGAGAGAGAGAGAGAGAGAGAGAGAGAGAGAGAGAGAGAGAGGGAAGAGTGAAGAGAGAGGAGGCAAGGAACCAAAAATAGAAAGGGAAGTAAAAAAATGTAAATACGACGAAGGGGGGCCGAGGGAGGAGGCATTAAAGGGGATGCATGGGAGAGAGAGAGAGAGAGAGAGAGAGAGAGAGAGAGAGAGAGAGAGAGAGAGAGAGAGAGAGAACACTGGAAAATAATGTAACATACGCTCCCCTTCTACCATGAAGTGACCTCAATTTGTAGAGTTCTCTCTCTCTCTCTCTCTCTCTCTCTCTCTCTCTCTCTCTCTCTTTCAACGGTAAGGATCGTTCCGTAAAATATTTCTAGCATTCTCTCTCTCTCTCTCTCTCTCTCTCTCTCTCTCTCTCTCTCTCTCTCTCTCTCTCTCTCTCTCTCTCTCTCACCGTACCCCTTAACAAGACTATTAATTATGTTATGTGATTCTCGTCCTAATCTCTCTCTCCCTACCTCTCCTCTCTTCTCTCCCTTCCCTTCTCTATCTTTCTTTCTCTTCCTCTTTCCCTCACACCTTCTCACTCACATTGTACACGTACCTTCATTGCCGAGGGGAAGTGAGGAAATGAGAGAGAGAGAGAGAGAGAGAGAGAGAGAGAGAGAGAGAGAGAGAGCTTAGTGAAAGTGCATTTCAATGTTACTACGAGTTTTAGTCATACAAAATATAGTTACACAGAAAGGAGGAGGAGGAGGAGGAGGAATATAAAGGAAAGCCAAACAGCAACAGACCTCTTGGTCCTTTCAAGGCTGTTTGGTAATTACTTCTAACTGGCTACAGATAAGAGACAGGACAGTACAGGAGAAGGCTCCTCCCCACCCACCACTCCCTCCAGCTTTCGCTGGCATGGAAAATAGTTTTGAAAAGAACCATGCAGTATGGAAAAACTGACATGGAATTTTCACAGGAAAGAATGAAAGGAGATTCTATTATTCACCCTACGGTGAACTCTACATATCTATCTATAAGAAGTTACATACAAAAATGGTGGTGGTGGGGAAGGTGGTGGAGGAGGAGGAGGTGGTGGAGGTGGAGGTGGAGGAGGTCGTAGTGGTAATGGAAAGCGAAGAAAAGTAGGTAGAGAAAAAAAAAGTAAGAAAAAGTAAGAGGAAGTGGAGGAATGGGAAGACAAGAAGAATAACTCAAAAAATTAAAGAAAAAGGAAGAAGACGAAGAAAAGTGTAAAAAGGAAGAGTAGGAGGAAGAAGAGAAAATTAAGAGAAACACACTTCTCTTAAATCTCTTGACCACTTGATGCTCGCTCTCTCTCTCTCTCTCTCTCTCTCTCTCTCTCTCTCTCTCTCTCTCTCTCTCTCTCTCTCTCTCTCTAACACCATCTTACACACACACACACACACACACACACACACACACACACACACACACACACACACACGCAATTTGCGTTCAAAGGGCGAGGATGAGGAGAGGCACTTACCGAACAGAGAGAGAGAGAGAGAGAATATCATGATGGATTTAGGAGAGGTTGAAGGGACTGACAGATTGGAGGAGAGAAGGGTTAAGGGGTGAGGGAGTAAGGATGAGGCGGGGAGGGAGGAGAGATGAGAGGTGTTGACGAGACTAAGGGGATCGTTGAGGGGGCATGAGGAGACGTGGGGAGGCGCGGGGGGAATGAATGCTCAAGTGGGTGTTGGTGAGGGAAATGAAGCGAGAATACTGTGGTTAACGGAGTGAATTGATTAAGACTGTGCTTGAGAGAGAGAGAGAGAGAGAGAGAGAGAGAGAGAGAGAGAGAGAGAGAGAGAGAGAGAGAGATGATTAGAGGGGTTTTCATGAATGTTTCTCCAGTTAGTAATGCAGAAAATTTGTCACTCTGCCTCTAGAACCACAAAAATACTTAGAAAAAAAAAACTCATTTAAATTTAGATAAAAGCTTTTGAAATAGTGGAGATGAACCATAGAAGTGTTTGAGTATGCGAACCAGAGACCTATCCCTAAAAATCCTTCCCTCCTCTATCTCCTCTTCCTCTCTTCATCCCTCTCCCACTCCTCTCTCCTCCACCTATTACTCTTCCCCTTTCCACTAAAATCCCTATGTAATTTAGAGAGCAATTTAGAACCACGAGTTTTAATACTAGAGACAATTAAGAGCAGAGCAAGAACAGGTGAGTTAGCGAAGGCCGGACACAGGTAAAGAAGGTAACAGAGTGTGACGAGGGAACAGTTAGTGCAGGTCAAGGGGCGGAATTGCAGGACAGGGAAGTGAATTGAAGTAGGCTGAGAGAAAGAGTATCAGTGCAGGTTAAGGCAGTAAGAGGTAGATATTAGGGTAGGTTAAGGTGTGGCAGGTAAAAATCAGTGTAGGTTACAGTTAAGTGAGTCAATGAAGCAGGTTAAATTAGGTAAGGTAAGGGTAGTTAAGGAAGGCAAGAGTTTATGCAATTAAGAAGTTAGTTCACGTTCAGACATGTATTAAGGTAGGTTTGTATTAATTAGATGCTCACGAGGGCTACAGACAGGTTGTTTTAAGGCAGAAGGATATTGGTGAAGGCTGAAGGAAGATAAGGAGTAGCACAGGTCAAGAATACGTTAATTTTAGTGAAGGTTAAGGAAAGGTGAGTGTGTGGAATGAGAACAGGTAAGTTAGCAAACATAGTGATGTAAACTAAGCCTCTTACTGCGATACACAACAACACACACACACACACATACACACTACGTACGGAATCTTTACAAACATCGAAAAAACAGTGATAAAGAGGAAGAGATATTGCAAATTTTACCCAGTACAATGTTTATAGGTAGCTGCAGGGCAAGACAATAGGACTCAGAGTGGTAAGTGCCAATTAGCAGTGAGAGGGTTAAAAAACAGGTGGGGTGATGGAGGCAAGCAGTAGTGGAGGCGTGGGATGTGTATAGCTAAACCCTCATGGAAGTTAAGTTACTGCTTCCCAAAACTGTGTGTGTGTGTGTGTGTGTGTGTGTGTGTGTGTGTGTGTGTGTGTGTGTGTGTGTGTGTGTGTGTGTGTGTGTGTGTACTGGTGCTCGCCTCCCACGCAGAGCAACACAAAAAGAGCCGTCACTTTTTAATCACCGAGGCAAAGATTAGAAAAAAAAAAAACCTGGTTACGAGCAGCAAAATACATTAAAAGCTTCTGAAAAAAATGCATACAAAAATACAATAGTCCACAAAGCAAATGGAACTAAATTAAACAAATTCACGTACATTCGCTCAACTAAAATGGTTGTTCCGCTATGAATGACATGCGATAATAGGAAATACACGTGTATTATCAACGTATTTGCCCTATCTTCCCAGAGTGGCGCTGTTTGACCTCGTTACTGCGGCGCTAAGTGATCAGTCAGTCAGTCAGTCAGTGATACAAAAAACATAATTTCTCCCAATTCGTTCAATGTTCCAATTTGGTTGAACATGATTTCGTAAAACCTCAAAATCTGTACTTATTTTTTCTTATTTAAGAGGGGAAAACTGGAGAAAGGCAACATAAACAACGAAACAGCAAAGGCGCACTAGGTTGCCAGTTCCCTTGCAGGTCCGAGAGAGTTAGCAAAAAAAAAAAAAAAGTCTTGAAACTTCCCTATAAAATGAAGTCAAGTCATAGGAAGTTGGAAATACAGAGGAAATACAGAAGCAGGTTGGTTAATCCTTTTAGTCTTTTCTGTATTATTAACATAGCTCATTTTCCATTGTTTTGGCCGATTCCTATTTTCTTAACTATATTTCTTCATTCCTTCTATTCCCCTTCATCTTTTCGCATCTAGGAAGAACATAATAAGGAAAGCAGAAAAATTAGTGCATGGAACAATGATAGATAGATAGACAGACAGATAGATAGATATAAACAGATAGGTACATAAACAGATAAATGCAGAAACAGAAAGAAATGAGAAAACAGAAGAAAAAAGTAGATGAATAAATAGATAGATATATAAATAGATACAAAACGATAAACGAGCAAATAAATACAGAAAAAAGGAGAGAGAGAGAGAGAGAGAGAGAGAGAGAGAGAGAGAGAGAGAGAGAGAGAGAGAGAGAGAGAGAGAGAGAGAGAGAGAGAGCTGGGCGCCATTTAAGACCCTGTAATGAACTCCACTCCTAGTGAGAGAGAGGGAGAGGTAATGAAGCTTACACGTGCTTTTTGTTGCCCTGAATCGTGTAAACAGTTTGGCTTCGGAGGGAGAGGGAGAGGGAGAGGGAGAGGGGAGGGAGGGAGAGAGGGAGAGAGAGAGTGGTGTGTCTACAGGAAGGGAGGAAACGCTAGCATGCAATTCACTACTTTTTCTCCCACTCTCTCTCTCTCTCTCTCTCTCTCTCTCTCTCTCTCTCTCTCTCTCTCTACTCTGTTTTGTAGCTTTAATAACGCACATTTGGGGGTAGAGAGAGAGAGAGAGAGAGAGAGAGAGAGAGAGAGAGAGAGAGAGAGAGAGAGAGAGAGAGAGCATTTTTTCTAGTCTCTCTCTCTCTCAATATGGAAGAAAGAAAAAGAAAAACATAAGGAAAAGAAAGGTGAAAAGAGAAAAATAAAAAAATATTAAGGTAAAGAGAAAGTAAAGAGAAACAAAAGAAAAACGAGATGGGAAAATAACAGAAAAGAAAAAATAAATAGGAAAAGGAATAGAGATAAATAAATTGAAATAAACAAAAAAGACGAGGTGAAAGAGGAGGAAAATAATAAAATAATAAAAGAGGAGAGAGAGGAAAGAGAGAGAGAGAGAGAGAGAGAGAGAGAGAGAGAGAGAGAGAGAGAGAGAGAGAGAGAGAGAGAGAGAGAGAGAGAGAGGAGGAGAGGAAAGCAATTCATACAGACTGACATACGAGAGGAAACAAGAAAGGAAAAGGAAAAGAAAGGAAAAGAAGAAAAGAGAAAAAACAGGTGGCGAAGAAAAGAAGAAAGACAAGAGAAAAGGGAAAAAAAGAAATAATAGAAGCACTCACACAAACGGGGAAAAAAGTAGTAAGTAAAGGAAAAAAGATAGAAAACCATAAAAAACAGATGGGAAGAGAAGAGGAAAAAGAAAAAAAGACA
>NC_059275.1:4704374-4706874 GCF_017591435.1 Portunus trituberculatus
TCTCTCTCTCTCTCTCTCTCTCTCTCTCTCTCTCTCTCTCTCCAAAACGAGATTAAGGAAGAAGGAAAGAGGGGACAGAAAAGAAAAAGAGATAGAAAAGATATAAGAGGATAAGAAGGGTGAACAAGATAGAGAAGAAAAAAACAGTAAGAACATTGAAGAAGGAAAATAAGAAAAAAAAGAGAAAGGAAGGAAAGGTGAAGAAACAAAGGAAGGATGGATGGAAAAGGGGAAGAAACAAAAAGAAAAAGGATGGGAGGAAGGAAAGAAGGAAAGAATGAAGGGAAAAAGGAAGGAAGGAAGGAAGGAAGGAAAGACAGAAGGAATAAAGGAAGGAAGGAAAGGAAAAAAAAGAGAGAGAGAGAAGAAAATGAGAAAAAAAAGAAAAGATAAAGGAAAGAAAGAAAACACGAAAACAGAGATAAGGAAAAAAACATGAAAAAAATTAACGAAACAAAAAAAATAAATAAATAAACCCTTGTATTTGTAAGAAAGAAGGGAACCAAAACAGAGAAAACGCAAAAACAAACCAACAAAAGAAGAAAAACCTGCCAAAAAAGAAGATTGCACAAAGTATAGAAGAGAGAAACAATGGAGAATGGATAAGAAGGAAGGAAGGAAGGAAGGAAGGAGGGCAAGAAGGCAGGAAGGAAGCAGCAAGCACAGTTAAGCCTCAGGAAGGAGATAACATAGAGTAAATGGGCAGAGACAGCGGTGGGGGGAATTAATTATGCATGCTGGGGTGTGTTTGCAGTGATGAGAGATAAACAAGATGCCGTGTTGCCCAAGTGAGGAGGAGGAGGAGGAGGAGGAGGAGGAGGAGGAGGAGGAGGAGGAGGAGGAGGGGGGAAGATTTAATAAGTAAAGCTATATAAATTACGAATGAACACGAAAAATACATTAAGTTATACGAGTTAAGTTTATGTCAAGCCAAAGACACGTCAGCTGGGCGTGTCTCCCTGAAAAGCTTTGAGTCTTAAAAGATGTGAAAAGAAAAATAGACAAAACTCTGTAGCGCAAGGGCGAGAAAAAACAACTCCAAAATGAATGAATAAGTGACTCTATACGCTAAAAAAAAAAATTAATATCAAAATCTTGGCAAAAATATGATAGATTACTTTTTATCTATTTAGAGAGAGAGAGAGAGAGAGAGAGAGAGAGAGAGAGAGAGAGAGAGAGAGAGAGAGAGAGAGAGAGTGAGAGGAGGGGGGGAGGGAAATTGTGTTGGTAGATATGGTCAAATGTTTTAGAAGTAGTCAAATGTTAAAAATAAATACTGTACTTGTAACGACCACTATATTCTGAAGAGATGAATGAACACGTATGCATAAAATCAATAAGTTCGCATCTTCACACTGAAATGAATAAAGTAAGGAGGAAACCATTAACAAAGGCAGCAACGAGTACCTTCTTTAATTCCAAAAGTTTCAACATCATACGTCATCTTCACTGGCCAAAAGTCAGCCTGTATTGAATTGATTAAGGCACTAGTATCTATCAATGTCTTGGTTAAAATATGATAAAGATTTCTATTTGTATACTTTAAAATATATACTGTACAACTAAGAGATGAATGAATAAGTATGCATAAGATGAATAAGTGTCTCTACTCACTAAAATGAATAAATTAATGTATATATGAATGTCTTAGTAAAAATATGATAAAGATTTCGATCTATATGCATTACAAATATATAAATACGTGTAACGACAACTAAATTATGAAATGATACAGAAGTTTTTATTACAAGTTTTAGAACACTCACGAAAAAAAAATAATACATGTACACAAACAAAAAAAAAAAATGAAAATTGCAAAATAAAACATAAGCAAACAATGAAAAACAACATACGATACCCTTAAAATACCATAATAAACCCCAATACAAATATGAAAGAAAACGGAGGAAAATAATGGAAGCGAACGAAATAAAAGAAACTCTCTTCAAACGGACACAAATAAATATTAATTGAAAATAAAATCCCATAAAACCTAAAGAGAAAATACAAATACAACTTCAAATAAAAGGCAAGTTACATAAATGCAACAGAGAGAGAGAGAGAGAGAGAGAGAGAGAGAGAGAGAGAGAGAGAGAGAGAGAGAGAGAGAGAGAGAGAGAGAGAGAGAGAGTGTAAGAGAGAGAGAGAGTGTAAAGACATCTTCATTTCGCTAAGGTGCCATTGACTGTATCCGTGGCCATTGTCATCTCTTTGAGGAGGAGGAGGAGGAGGAGGAGGAGGAGGAGGAGGAGGAGGAGGAGGAGGAGGAGGAGGAGGTTATGGTGATGGTGGTAGTAGAGGAGGGGAAGGAGAAAGAAGAATGAGCTTCCCCACACACATTCATTCTCCTCTCTCTCTCTCTCTCTCTCTCTCTCTCTCTCTCTCTCTCTCTTAAATCCGCTTCTTTGTTGCGGTCCAGGAATAAAAGAGCAACGCTAATGAGAGAGAGAGAGAGAGAGAGAGAGAGAGAGAGAGAGAGAGAGAGAGAGAGAGAGAGAGA
>NC_059275.1:4709374-4731874 GCF_017591435.1 Portunus trituberculatus
GAAGAGCGTATTCCACTATGATTAGTTGTGTTAGGAGGAATAAAAGGAAAGTTGCAATAAAGATGAAGTTTGGTCTTATAAATGAAACAGTCGATTAATTGATATGTAAATAATGCTCTCTCTCTCTCTCTCTCTCTCTCTCTCTCTCTCTCTCTCTCTCTCTTTCTCATAAGCACATTTTTCAGCCAAGGTAAGCAGTGTAGCGTCTCACTTCATCACCTTCCACCTCTCTCTCTCTCTCTCTCTCTCTCTCTCTCTCTCTCTCTCTCTCTCCTTCCTTCCTTCCTTCATCCTCCACCCTACGACCCTGCTCTTTCTCAATCCCCCCTTCCTCCTCTCCCTCTCTCCCTCTCACTCCCTCCCTACACCCCTCCATTGCCATAACAAGCAGTCTCCTTTTACACGACTCACGCCACCACCACACCACACCACCACCATCCCACCATCACCATCACTCTCATCACCATCATTACATAACCATCATCTTTATTTTCGCCATCACACCATAGATTTTGCTATAAAGTCACGTTCTTTTTAAATCATCATCGCATCATTTTCACCACCACCACCACCATCACCATTACCAGTATGCCTCTATTTTCATCAATATCGCAAGTTCAACACCATTTTCCTACTAATATCGTGTCATCATCATTTATAGCAGCACCACACCATACCATCACCACAAAACCCACGTAAATTCCACTTCTTTCACCACCATTACCCTCGCTATCACTATAACTACACCAATTTCACTGCTACACCATCACCACTACCACCATCACTACCAATACCACCACCACCACCACCACTAACAACAATAATATGCACTAATCAATTAATCCATTTCTTCTCGGCTTTCAAATCGTGCGAGGTGAGCCATTGATGTTTTATTTACACGCAGCAGCACAGGTGAGGCCCAGCGTGTCGCCAGGTGTGTCGTCAGGTGCGGCAGACAAACACACTGAAAGACCCGCTTGTGTACCTTTGTCTCGTTATCACCTGTGGGAAGTAGTATTGTGATCTTCGCCTCATGACTACTCTTAAAAATATTGGTATTGTGTGAATAGAAAAGTGTGTGAATTTTAGATGTGTGAGAATAAGTATAATAAGTGACATTTACGTGAGATATAGTCAACTAAATGTACTGTGTGGAAAAATTAATTAGAGGTGAGAAGAGTATTCATCTCAAGACACTAATAATTCTGAACTTCCAACTACTTTTCGTTTTTCTTTCTTCTTTCATATAGCAAGAAGTCTTAAAAAAAAGGAATGAAATCATCTTTTTTTTCATTTATGTAAGAAGGAAACCCGACGAAGGGCGAGAAAAACTGCGATTAAAAAAAAAAAACATTACCCACTGAGGTGCCGGTCCCCAAAACAGGTTGAAGGAAATATGATTAGAAAGGGACTCCAAGGATGGTAAAGGAGAGTGCAAAATAGTGTGAAAAGAAAACATGTGTAAGTAGAACATTAATCTCATACACTACCAACACCAACTCCCTCCCAGCTTCCATTTTCTTTCAAAGGAGGCGCATTAAGACAATTAAGAGACTAGATTGACCTTTTACTCTCCTCTTATTAACCTTTTCGAAGTGACACATTGAACGAGCGCTCTCTCTCTCTCTCTCTCTCTCTCTCTCTCTCTCTCTCTCTCTCTCGTACCCTTTGGCAGATAGTAAATAACAAAGGAACATAAAGGAAAAACAACAGCAGCAGATCTCGTTTGTGGTCAGTACAGGTGGCAATGCAAGTGGTTTTGTATACAAGAGACTTTCACTTAGATTTTCATTCATTATTCCAAAATTAAGGAGGAAAATTAGTTAAAATTGATGTCTATACAAGTGCTCAAGAAATTGGTTCCCTATAATTACTTCATCTATGGATTTTCATGAACTTGTCTCATACGGCTTAAATCTACACACTGTTGTACTGACCTGGTAATGTTCTAGAGATGTCGCCAGTATTCAGAAAGGACCTCACTACGACAATTTTCCAATTCCACAGAGACAACTAGCTGCCTTTGAAATAAACTAGAAATCGTGCCTATAGGGTAAGCGAGGCAACATGATCCCCGGCATATGCACCCCTTGTGATTGATTGATTGATATTACCAGAACTATAAAAATGCTCTTAAAAACATAAGTATCTTAACTGGAGACTTTGAAAAGCACTGATGGTGAGAGACCAAAGTGTTTCAGAATACGGGCCAATACTGTGCTTTACATTACCATCCTTATACGTAGATCAATTTCCTTGGTAGTGTTAATCCTTTCACCAACAAACACCTCTCCACGCTTTACAAAATCATCTATTATCAATTAAAGGAGCCAACGGAGATATAATGCTAGTTGATAAGTAGCTGAAGTGATGATCTCTAATGCCTTCAGTACAATTTAATCTTAATACACTTTTAAAAATATATCTGGTGTGAAGGTGAGCTAATGTCGCGGTACACAGTAATTCTATACACCCGTCCGGAAAGAAAAGAAAGCACGACCTGTTTGTTGGTGTGAGTGTGGTGACGTCAGGACACTCACCTATGTTGTGTGGGGCCATTCACTCACTGGCTTTTTAACTTCAATGTGTGAACGATAACGGTAATAGGAATATTAGTGGTGGTGGTGGTGGTGGTAAATAAAGTAGTAGTAGTAGTAGTAGTAGTGGTTGTAGTAGTAGTGGTTGTAGTAGTAGTAACAGTAGTAGTCGTAGTAGTAGTAACAGTAGTAGTCGTAGTAGTAGTAGTAGTAGTCGTAGTCGTAGTAGTAGTAGTGGTAGTGTTAGTGGTTGTAGTAGAAATAGTAGTAGTGTTAGTGGTTGTAGTAGTAGTAATAGTAGTAGTAGTAGCAATGATAAAAACTAATAATAATAATAGACAAAAGTAGAAAACTAATGAGCAAGAGAAGGAAGAAAACGACAACAACAACAACAACACATAAAAAGAATAACGAAAAAAAAGAAGTCAGCTAGAAAAGAGGAGGAGGAGAAGGCAGAAGCAACACCACCACCACCACAACCACCACCACCACCACTACCACCACCACCACCACCATCAACAGCGTGTGACTTGGTGCGCCGTGCCGCCTCTCGCCAGCCGTCACAGCTAAGCCGGGTGGTGCAAGAGGCGTGACACAACATTACGGCCACCACCACAACCACCGCCACCACCGACACTCCTTCGCCCAGACGCTTACTTATCTCGAGGCCTGCAGCACGTCGAGACACAGGGCGACAGTGAAGGACAAGAGTGAACCAATGCAATGATCCTCACCCACACGATTCCCTCCAAGTTCTCAGCCCAGCTCGGAAAACTGAACACAGCCAGCACCACACCAACAGTAAAGCGAGGCAAGGGGCTCATAAAGTTAAACTGGTTCTCGTATAGTCGTTGGAACAGACTGGGTAATAAGGCTGTGGTAGTTCTAAGGCGTATATGGGATTTCATGTTTCAGTAGAGCAGTAGAGCGAGCCACGAAGTTCATAAAGGTAAATTAGTTCTGAAATGATAAGAACAGACTCGGTAATGAAATTGTTAGTGAGGAATAAACAAGGTACTTTAAAGATTAGACAAATTTATGGATAGGATAAAAATGAAGTTAGTAATCAGGTTGTTAGTGCAGAATCAATAGGGAGGTTTGAAAGATTAGACAAATTTATGGATAAGGATTGTATGTGGATATTGGCAGCCATGCAGGGACAACCACGTGTAGATTTGATGGCTTCCTGCAACTTGCCTTACTTTGCTATATTCCTGTGCTCTTATCACTGGACAGGAAAATCAAGGGCACAAACTCATAACCAGTAAAATTCAAGTACAGTAATTAGCCACTCCTTCAGTTCCAGGACATGTCTTCATATTCATTCTGGTTACTATTTGGTGATTTTATACAGCTTCAGAAACTTACATGGGGATTAAAATAGTGAAGTCTGCGGCAATTAATCTTTTGAAATCCATAGATACTTCTTAATGTAAATAAAATCGTCTAATCATACCCAAAACTCAAGGTAAAAATGTGTCCCACTACTGAAGGGATTAAGTCTTCTGATCTGCTATTAATCAACGAGTCACCAGGTTTTGTTAAGATACTACCAGGAGATGTGAGGGAATAAAAATGATAAGAACAAAAATCAGAGGAGGTGCAAGTTACAAAGGTGTCAGTTAAACAAGTGAGGCAAAAAGTGATACATGACAGGAGAAGCAACACAAGAGTCACAATAGAGGAGTGATACAGAAAAGGCGAACTGGAGAACCTCAGAGAAAAGGGAAGTTTGAAGATACCTCGAAAACTAGACTGTCTTTGTGTTGCTGTTAATGTAGTCTTGGGTCCTTCCTTAAGTCTTTTGTCCAATTAGCAACATTACCTGACAAAAAAAAAAACAAAAACAATAAAAATAGAAAAAAACCACGGAGAAAACAAAACAAGACACGATTACAAAACCAAAAAACAACAAAACACTCAAACAGTAAGTAAAAGAAAAAAAAAACACAAGCAACAAAACACATTAAGGAAACAATACGAAACACACACACACACACACACACACACACACACACACACACACACACACACACACACACACAGGACACGAACCAAGCAACAAGTCTCAGGGAAGAACAAGAATTTCCTCGCCGGGGTACAAGAGGAAGACAGGCTGGTAAGTGGCTGGGATGAGAAGACAGGGAGTGACGGATTTGCATTAGAGAAGAGGTGTGGTACGTGCGTCTGTGAGGGAGGAAAGGGATGAGTCTTAGTCCTCTCTCTCTCTCTCTCTCTCTCTCTCTCTCTCTCTCTCTCTCTCTCTCTCTCTGGTGTGATGTAGACTGACAACTTGAATTAGAGAGAAAGAAAACTAAATACGATAGTTTTTTGTAGTAATAGTAGTAGTAGTAGTAGTAGTGGTAGTGGTAGTAAAACAGGAAAACATTCTCTCTCTCTCTCTCTCTGTGTGTGTGTGTGTGTGTGTGTGTGTGTGTGTGTGTGTGTGTGTGTGTGAGGAGAGAGAGAGAGAGAGAGAGAGAGAGAGAGAGAGAGAGAGAGAGAGAGAGAGAGAGAGAGAGAGAGAGAGAGAGAGAGAGAGAGAGAGATAATATGAACCCTTAAAAAATTGTGTCTGTGTTTATGACTGTTTTGTGAGGGTGAGGTGCACACTAGTTAGTCATGCAGTGTCGAGGGCGCGCGCGCGCGCATACACACACACACACACACACACACACACACACACACACACACACACACACACACACACACACACACACACACACACACACACACACTCTCTCTCTCTCTCTCTCTCTCTCTCTCTCTCTCTCTCTCTCTCTCTCTCTCTCTCTCTCTCTCGTACACACACACACACACACACACACACACACACACACACACACACACACACACACACACATCTCGAGTTGAGAGAGAGAGAGAGAGAGAGAGAGAGAGAGAGAGAGAGAGAGAGAGAGAGAGAGAGAGAGAGAGAGAGAGAGAGAGAGAGAGAGAGAGAGAGAGACGAGGGGTAAAAAAATGAGCTTAACAATGAGACAAACATTTTATTTCAGACATCAAGAGCGACAGTGCAGGGAAAGAAAAACGAAAAAAAAAACGAAGAGGAATGAAAAATGGGAAGAAGGAAAAATGATACGAAGAGAAGAGAAGAGAAGAAAAAAGAGAAGAGAAGAGAATAGTTGCTGAGGTTCCAGAAATTAATGAAAAGATCAGAAAGTGAAAAGTTTAGAGAAAATAGTTTAAGAAAAAAAAAAAAAAGAAAACAGCAAACTAATAATGAAATTGATCATGAGAGAGAAAGAATCACTTTAATGCCTGGTGAATTATTTTAGTGCCGATGCCGTACTTGACACCATCCACGTCAGTACGTTCACCATTATGGTAAACTGTGGAACACTTTAATTGCTGCACAGACAGACTTCAGTATAATGAATCTGCAGCAATTCAAGAAGTGTGTGAACATCTGATTACCATAAGAACCATAGTAACAATTGTTAAAAACATTTAGAGTTAGGCTTTTAGATAGTGAACACTAAAAATGTTCCCTTTAGCCTGTAAAGTGCTACATCATATGTAAAAATATTTTGTAACATACTCTTCAACTCTGTATTGATTTGTGTAAATAAAAGAGAGAGAGAGAGAGAGAGAGAGAGAGAGAGAGAGAGAGAGAGAGAGAGAGAGAGAGAGAGAGAGAGAGAGAGAGAGAGAGAGATAACTTTAGACGGAAAAGTTTTGTGATGGGGTAAGATGACAATTTATTCTGTAAGGGGAAGAAGAGGAGGAGGAGGAGGAGGAGGAGGAGGAGGAGGAGGAGGAGGAGGACAAAAAGAAAAAAAGGAAAAATACAATAACGATAGAAATGGAAAGGATGGAAAAATCATACAAAAGAAATAACGATAGGGACACGAGGAAGATGAGGAAAAGGAGGAGGAGGAGGAGGAAGAAGGAAAAAGAGAAGAACAAGACAATCAATAATAAGAGGATGATAATGCCAGGAATAATGATGAAAACACAAAGAAACACAGAAGAACAAAACAATAGAAATGGTGTAGAAATTGTTGAGGAGGAGGAGGAGGAGGAGGAGGAGGAGGAGGAGGAGGAGGAGGAGGAATTATACTGATGCAGAGGAAAAATAATGATACAAAAGGAAGAATAACAAACAAAATGAAAAAGAGGAGGAGGAGCAGGAGGGCGAGAAAGAGAACAACAACAACAACAAAGAGCAAATTAAGGACAACAACACGAGAGAAACAAGCAAAATAACGCAGGTAATTACGAAAGTGAATTAAAAGGAAATGAGAAGAAAAAAAAAAGAAAAAGAATAAGTAAAATAAACAGAAAACGAGTAGATAAAACAATGAAGACAATTTGAAAGAGAGAGAGAGAGAGAGGTAACAGCAGACAAGGTAAACGAGGAGGGCGAAGAGGACATGACCTTGAGACACCGAAAGAGAGAGAGAGAGAGAGAGAGAGAGGGGGATGCCTTGGTGCCGTGTCGCCTCCAGGTAAGGGCACCATGACGTGTCTGTGTCTACCTGCCTCTAAAAATACCCTTGTGTCGTACCTTTACTTAATTAAGGGCTGGAATATCCCCTCCACTCACCTTGGGGAGAGGGAGAGAGAGAGAGAGAGAGAGAGAGAGAGAGAGAGAGAGAGAGAGAGAGAGAGAGAGAGAGAGAGAATTATCCTATTGTCAATGTATGCTTCAGTGGAGACAAGAAGGAAGAGGAAGAGGAGGAGGAGGAGGAAAGGAGGAGGAGGCGGAGGAGGAGGAGGACAACAATGGCATACGTCATAAGCCATCTCCTCAACTGATGTGGCAACGAAGTCTTGAGTATCTTAAGTGTTAGAGAAGCAACACAGCATCTCCTCCTCCTCCTCCTCTCTTCACGTCCATCACCAATGTTCTCACTTGTTGCGATTTTTCTAGTTTAGTTTGTGTCATAAAGGTTTTTTTTTTTTCTTTCTTCTTCGTTGTTCTTTTTCTCCTCTCCTATTGCTAAATGCACCTCATATAACTTCAAAATCACTCCACACGTGATGCAATTGTGTGTGTGTGTGTTTCACTGTATGATCTGCAGTCTCTGACGAGACAGACAGACGTTACCCTACGGAACGAGCTCAGAGCTCATTGTTTCCGGTCTTCGGATAGGCCTGAGACCAGGCACACACCACACACCGAGACAACAAGGTCACAACTCCTCGATTTACATCCCGTACCTACTCACTGCTAGGTGAACAGGGGCTACACGTCAAAGGAGACACACCCAAATATCTCCACCCGGCCAGGGAATCGAACCCCGGTCCTCTGGCTTGTGAAGCCAGCGCTCTAACCACTGACCTACCGGGCGTGTTGTGTGTGTGTGTGTGTGTGTGTGTGAATACGTTTAATTTGTTAATGCCCACTTTCCCACAATCCCTTATAT
The DNA here is from genome assembly GCF_017591435.1 of Portunus trituberculatus. Lineage (NCBI taxonomy): Eukaryota > Metazoa > Arthropoda > Malacostraca > Decapoda > Portunidae > Portunus > Portunus trituberculatus. Next base: position 4,717,302 of record NC_059275.1, read on the forward strand.
GTGATTATTCTTCATGCAACACACACACACACACTCAAGATATTAAGTATAATGAACAATGAATGCGAACTTCCTGCCATAGAATAATCCTCCTCCTTTCCTCTCCTCTTCTTCCTTCTCCTCCTCCTTCTCTTCCTCTTCCTCTTCCTACTTAAGGCCACAATTCCCTCGAGTTTCATAATCTACTTATGAAAAAATACTCCCCAAACTTCGCCAATACTTAAGAGCACTTATAAGAAAATTGAGTGAGAAAACTACTGCTATATAAGGTACTTTATATTATTTTTCACTTCTATCACTTTTCTGTCTTTTTTTTTTACCTCCATCACTTTCATTCCTCTATTTTTCCCCCTTGCTGTCTTTTTTCCCTTGCGTTGTCATGCTATTTGTCTTTCCTTTGCATTCCTTTGTGTTCGCCCTGTTTACTTTGGTACCTGCAGGTAATCAAGCACACAGGAGACAGGTACGCCACAGGTAAGCGCAACAGGTAAATCGATACGGAAAGAAAGATCTTGTTTATGACCTGCAAAAGAAAAAAAAAAACGAAAAAAATATATATAGTTGTCATGGTGAAAATTATGCATTGAAACCATTGTCATGTGAGGGTTCATGCGCGCGCACACACACACACACACACACACACACACACACACACACACACACACACGGGAGAACACACGGCCACCTTTAAGCATTACAAACCCCCTTCTTTCTCCCCCACCTCCACCACCACCCCCAATCACTACAACCACTACTACTACTGACTGCCTTCACTGCTGCCACTGTCACCACCACCACCACTACTACTACTGACTGCCTTCACTGCTGCCACTGTCACCATCTCCACCACCACCACTGCATTTCTTTCACCAAGGCCACTACTAACTACACCACGAGTATCTTAAACAATGGTAGTTGCCTCCATTAATTCAGAAATCACCACCATTATTCATACATTCATCACCACTATTGTATGTTTGTTATCATATCTTGTCACCATTTCATTATATACATGGTGATGAAGTGTACAGCATCACCATCGTCACCATTATCTATTTCTACTGTCATCACCAAAATAGCATTCACTTCCATCACTATTTTATGCAAGGTGAAGTCTGTATCCCTATTGTCATCACCACAGTTTGTCACCAAATCACCATCATCACCACACGAGTTTTGTTCCATTTACATTTGTTGTTTCTTACTTAACTGAAACAAAAATACTCAAGGAATCAGATACACAGCAGAAAATGAAGACATGGAACACAATAAGACGACAAAGTGAAGGGAAGATGTAGCAATAACAATAATAAAAAAAAAAAAAGGGATACACAAACCACTTTAAAATTCAGTCTTCAAAACGTCCATCTTTTTTTTTTTTTTATTCACTGCATCACCATTAACACCGTTCACCACCACCACTGTCACTAACCAGTCTTCAAACGTGCACCAAAACACCAACTTAACTCACTCTCACTCTCTCTCTCTCTCTCTCACTCTCTTTCTCTCACTCTATCTCTCAAGCGATCACTTTTTAATGCATTATTTTGCCTTTGATCAATTTCCCAGATATATAAAAGAAATATTTCGCTACAGCTTTATACATCACCACCACATGACATCACCACTACCTGACCCAGCACTTATCAACCTCCCTCACGCATCGCCACGCACCACCATCACCACCACCATCACCAGCAGCCATATGGTAGGAATCTGTGTCCATGCAACTGCGTGATGGCGACGGTGGTGCTGGTGGTGACTGCTGTAGTGGTGGTGGTGGTGGTGGTGATGGGTATAAATGCACTAATGATAATCTGAGGATATTTCAATCATCACAATAATTAAAAGTTGCTTAATTATTTATTTACTTAATTTTTCAACTATTTAACGATCAAACAAGTAATTAAGTCTTAAGTCATTTCCTTAACTACTCAACCATTTAACGACTGTTGGTAATTATTCGAGTACCAAGAAGTCAATCTCTCTCTCTCTCTCTCTCTCTCTCTCTCTCTCTCTCTCTCGACATCACGAATACTGACAGCGTAATTAAGATTTAATAGGCTGAAAGAAAAGAAAATCATAATCACTTCCACCATAATAACCATCACTCGCTCCTCCACCACCACCATCGCCACCCTTTCATTCATCACCATTGCCACCATATCTGTAGTAGTAGTAGTAGTAGTAGTAGTAGTAGTAGTAGTAGTAGTAGTAGTAGTAGTAGTAGTAGTAGTAGTAGTTGTTGTTGTTGTTGTAGTAAAATAACGATGCCATTAGACTGCCATCATTATCAAAACTACTACTACTTCTACTACTACTACTACTACTACTACTACTACTACTACTACTACTGCTTATTGCTTACTGCTATTACTCTACTACACACCACCACCACCAACCTACAAGAAGCACGCTATCACTCCACAGAATCACCAGTCAGTCTGGTTCTCTATGTGTGTGTGTGTGGGGGGGGGGAGGAGTGCTAAGAAAGAAAGAATAAAGAAATACTGATACCAGGATATACATACTGAATCCCATAAGTAGTGTGTTTTTGTTCTTTTGCCTTTTTACTTTACGAATGTACCTGTGTGTGTGTGTGTGTGTGTGTGTGTGTGTGTGTGTGTGTGTGTGTGTGTGTGTGTGTGTGTGTGTGTGTGTGTGTGTGTGTGTGTGTCGTAATTAAAGGGCGCCTCACGCTCGCCTGGTGACTGGGCCCAAGCAGAGGTGTCAGCACACAGCACAAAGGGTTACATGACAAAGACACGTGGTGATTAATCTTTATGAGGAACCGTGAACTGCTGCCTGCCTTCACATTCCATTCCACTCCTTTCCTCCTTTCCTCCTCCTCCTCCTCCATGTAAGGGATACACTCTTCCCTCCCGGATCTTGAGCTCCTTGGCACTGCTCCCCACCCCCATCCTCGTGCCACCCACTACCTGTTGAACACTACTCACCTGTCTGCTGGTAGCGGTTGTGGGCACGGCTCCTCAGGTGGGGTCCTGGCGCGGGCTGGGTCGCGGGGGTCCTGGGAGGGCGAGACGTAGGTTTTAGTGGCACTGTGGGCACTCTGAGGCACCCAACTATCCCGGCTCACACTGAGGCCGCTAGAACTCACTGCACAAGAGGTAACAAGAGGTAACAGAGGGTGAACACTCCCTCGCGTACACTGGCACTCCACACTCACTCCGTGGCAAGGCGTGGGACACTACTCGCTGCTGTGGCCGGCCTGACGCACTCCGCCACCAGCACTGGCCTCACACTGCAGGGCGGCGCCGCGCCACCACCACTCCGCCGGACGCCGATCACGCTGCCCAACACACTCAAGTAGCCAACGCACACAGTCCAGACCGCCACGCACGGATGTCAACGCCAGGTGATGCAAACTGTGGTGCACGAGGAGAAATGAAGAGTGCGTACCGTGACTGCCTTTCCTTGCGACCCTCCTGCCCCCGCGACTCGCTTCCACTGCCAGCCGCCTGCCGCCCGCCGACCCGTGACTGCTCGACTCGCTCTCCACAAGTTGCGTCCCTCCCCACCACGCCAGATTTCAACGCTTTGCCCGCCGTTCCCTCAGGTGACGTCCTTCCACGCGGCCGCACTTCACGCTTCGCACACGGCTGGGTGACACGTCTCCGCGGCCCTGGGTCCCCTGGGGAGTTAGTGGCCTTCCTACACGAGGGGCGCGCCGGGAGCTTAGCATCAGCGTGAAGTAGAGTAAAATTTGCCGTGTAACATCTGCCCTGTGTTCCAGCCTCGCAATGCCACCTCGCGCCGCCCGCCCCACGGACCGCCGCGCTGCCGCTAAACTGCTGTGTGATTAAATTCCCTTTCCTGCTCCGAAGCGGGCGTGTGAGGCTGACGCTGCTGACGGTGCTGACTGCAGGCCTGTGAGGGGGTAAGGGGAGGGGGTAAGGACTTAAGCGAGTATTGTGCGGTCTGACTAATGAATGGCAGCACACACACAATCACACAAATAAAACACACACACCGCGTAGTGTAGTGGCCCCTGTTCACCTAGCAGTAAATAGGTACGGGATGTAACTCGAGGAGTTGTGGCCTCGCTTTCCCGATGTGTGGAGTGTGTTGTGGCCTCAGTCCTACCCGAAGATCGGTCTATGAGCTCTGAGCTCGCTCCGTAATGGGGAAGACTGGCTGGGTGACCAGCAGACGACCGAGGTGAATTACACACACACGCACGCACGGTTGTTAACGATTGTACAAATCCTCAATCAGGCTAAAGGGGGGAAGGGGTTTAGGAGGGGTCGGCGCGCCCCCTCTCCCCCAAAACGTTCACCTGCAACAAATGAAACTGAAAAAAGAGAATGGCAGAAAGAGAAATCCCTTTTTAAATGAATGCCGCGGAAAAAGGCAAAGGAAATCCTGCATCCTGACTCACTTGATGAATACACAACTGAAAAGACGAAAATGTAAGAAAGAAAAGACCATCTAAGCAGAGAGAGAGAGAGAGAGAGAGAGAGAGAGAGAGAGAGAGAGAGAGAGAGAGAGAGAGAGAGAGAGAGAGGTAAATTAACACTAACTCGGAAAAACAAAAACAAAAAAAACAGAGTAGGGCGTTAACCAAGTGGCCCTTTCACGGTCATCGAATTAAGGAGCGCCGCCCCCCCACCCATGCCACTCCTCCCATTCCTCTCCCCATCCCTTACCCACTATTACCCTATTATCCTTGTTCCCCCCACCCCCTCCCTCACCACATCTCCCTACTCCACCCCTCATCCCTCCTCCTACTCCTCCTCCTCCTCTTCCACTACCCCCTACTCCACCCAACTTCCCACTATCCTTCCACTTCATCACCCCCTCCCTACCCAATCACTTCCTCTGGTCTGCCTCAAAACCGGCTACTTACACCCCCCCCCCCTCATCCAGTTTCCCTTGATTCTTGCTCCTCTCCCCCTACCCCACAAGATTCTTCCCTAGCCGCTATCTTCACTGCTCCACCCTCCTCCACTTCCACATGCCTCCACCTTTGCCTCGCTTCTTCCACTTCCTCTTTACCTTTCTTTGTTTTGTGCTTCTATTTTTCGTCATTTTTTCTCGTGTGTGTGTGTGTGTGTGTGTGTGTGTGTGTGTGTGTGACGATGTGGTTTACGTATTCTCTCTCTCTCTCTCTCTCTCTCTCTCTCTCTCTCTCTCTCTCTCTCTCTCTCTCTCTCTCTCTCTCTCTTTCTCGATTTTTATTTCCTTGCCATCACTTTTCTGTTTTTCTCTCCATCTAATCTTCATTAATCTTTTCTACATCCTTTCTTTCCTTTCTCTAACTGCTATCTCCTTTTACTTTCTCTTTTTATATTCAAATTCAATTCTATTCCTTCCATAACAACTACAACGGTTTCTTTTTCATCCTCTTCCTTTCAACACTCCTCTTTTCTCTCTTCCTTAACAAGTACTGCACACTCGTCTTTGTTCTTCTTTTCTCTCTCTTTCCCTTCCCTAACAAATTCCTCTCTCGTTTTTTTTTAATCCTGCCTGCTTCCTTTCCATTGTTTTCCCTTCCAAAATTACCATTCCTTTCTTTTCCCTTCTTTATCCTCATTCTTCTATATTTTCACTTTTTAATTATTTCCTACTTTTTCCTTCCTTACCTTCTGCTCCCCTTTATTACCTTCTTTTTCCTATCTTCCATCTTTTCCCTTTAATTTTTACTACCGTCCCCTTTTTTTCTTTCATTACCCTTGTTTCCCACGGTTTTCTCTATTACCACTCTCTTCTCCGTTGCTGCTTCCTCTGCCATCTCTCTCTCTCTCTCTCTCTCTCTCTCTCTCTCTCTCTCTCTCTCTCTCTCTCTCTCTCCCCAATCCACCCCAGCCACTGGAATTAAAAGAATATACAGAGGTGGCCTTCAAACAGACAAGAATTACACACAGAAGCAGCTAATTACATCGGCGGAATTAACACGAACAGAGAGGAGGACGAGGAAATCCAGCCAGGTCGGGGGATAGGATAAGGATTTTCCCCCTCCTTCCCTCCTCCTTCCCAAGCCACACAGAGGAGGAGGATTGGAGAGGTGAATTGGGGCAGATCCTTGACTCGAACATCCTGCACAAAGTTAGGACTCAAATGCAGGATAATTGGACTGGGAATTTGCTCGTATCCCGTAAGATGAGAACTCTGGGTTATCACGCAGGCCTGGCAGTGCTGGGGATCGCGACGGCCATGAGGGGAGGGACAGAACATAGGCAGAGTAACAGAAGTCAGTTGATTATGTCTTTGTTTTGGTTTGGTTCGCCCCTTGACACGTGGAAAGCAACAACAAGGAGTGTATTAGGTAACGTAGGAACTAATTAACGATGTATTGAACCGAGTGTTTGATTATCTAACTAATTTATTAACTCTTCATCTATCTATTTATTTATCTATCTTCACATCTACTTAACTATTTATCTACCTATCTATCTATCTATCTACTCTCTCTATCTATTCATGTACATCTATCTATATACCTATCTATCTATCTCTTTATTTACCTAATCAAACAACTAAGAAAGTCAATATGTAACCAATTAACTGAATAACACACCAACTAATGAGCTTATCAATTAATAAACAAATAAATAAGTAAGCAAATAAGTAAAAAAACAACAACAGTGTCCACCTGTCATCTCTACAGTGAAAGGGTTGAGCAAAACGTAAATAGATATTAAGGAAATACATATGATAAATTTGATAAAGAAATGATTAAGAAGATATTTTTTGTGTTAAGTCAATTACGAGTACAGTTCACGTGATATAGTTGACGTATTGACCAGATTGAAAAAATGCATGCTTACCTATGGATATAAGAAAAATCAGATAAATTCACTTAGCAAGCAATAAAGATACTGAGGAGATAGTGTTGATTAATATTGACAAGTTAACAAGATATACATAAACTATCTGCACAAAATATGACAAAGACAAAAGAGGAAGCTGTATAGTGATAATTCAAGCTGGTACTTCGAAAAATGCCAAAAAGAAAAGAGAAGAGAGGAAATATGTGATGTGGGAACCTAGATTACATAAGAATACGAGACTGGGAAGGATAAAAAAAATATCAGCAGTTTCTTTTACATACAGAGATAAAATGCAAATAAAAGGAAAAAGAACTCAGATGAAAAACAGAGTGAGACGAAACACGATACGATGGATAAAGTGTGTGTGTGTGTGTGTGTGTGTGTGTGTGTGTGTGTGTGTGTGTGTGTGTGTGTGTGTGTGTGTGTGTGTGTGTGTGTGTGTGTGTGTGTGTGTGTGTTGTGGAGATGGTTAAAATAAATAAAAACTAAGTGCTGGGAGAGAGTATTGCAAAATTAGATAACTTTGAAGATAAACTTGTCTAGACACAGCAACACCAGACACACACATGCTCTCTCTCTCTCTCTCTCTCTCTCTCTCTCTCTCTCTCTCTCTCTCTTCTGTCTTCCAAACTTCAATCCTTCTATACCACTACCACCTCCTCCTCCTCCTCCTCTTCCTCCTCCTCTTCTACCACCTCCTGCTCTTCCTGGTATGGTCGACTTGGCACATCAATAGCAGCGGTATTAGCAAAGTTCGACCATACGTGGGAGGGGGAGAGGCGGCGCATGGTGGCGGCAATTGGTGGTGGTGGTGGTGGTGATGGTGGTGATGGTGGTGGTGGTGACAGAAAATAAATTATTATGTTATCTTTTGGTCCCATTAACGTCACTACAGCAACTCCTTAAACAGACTCTCTCTCTCTCTCTCTCTCTCTCTCTCTCTCTCTCTCTGCTGTTTCACTCTTGTTTGTTCCCTCCTTTTGTCAATCTTCATTCTTTTTCCCTTTTTCTTTCTCTTTTCTTTCCTTTCTTTTAATTTTTGCCAATCTTCTCTCCTCTCCCTTCCTTTGTTACCATTTTCTTTTCGTGTTCTTTTTTGTCTCCTCTTCATTTTCTTTATCATCCATCTTTCCATTTTTGCCATGCTCCTTTTTTTTCCTTCTCTCTTTCCTCTTTCCTCTCCCCTTTCCTATTCCTTCGCCAATTCTCCTTTCTCTTCTTATTATTCTCTCACTCCTTTCATTTTTATCAATCTTCTCTTCCCTATCCTGCTTCCTACTTTTCTTTTTCTCTCATTTTTATAGTCCTTTCCTCACTTTTCTTGCCCTTCCTTCCTTTACAATTTCTTCTCTCCATCGATGTTCTCCTTCCTTCCTTTCCTTCCTTCCTTTTTCTCCCTCTCTCTTTCCCTCGCTCCCACCTCCCTTTCCTTCTCTTTCTTCCTCTATACATTTGCTTTCCTTTTTCTGTCTTCTACTTTCCTTCCTCTTTTACCTCTCTATTCCCTCTCTTCCTTCCCTTTTACTTTTCTTCCTTAGCTCTCACTTTCCTCTTCCTTTTTTTTATCTTATGTTATTTCTTCCTCCCTTCTTGTCCTATATTACCTTCCTCTCTCTCTCTCTCTCTCTCTCCACAAAACACAGCCAAGGTAACAAACACACACTAATCCAATTTCGCTTTCCTTGTTCTTCCTCTCCACTTACTTATCTCTTAATAGGTTTATTCCCTTAAATTAGCGCCACTTATCCTCGCCCTCTCGTGTGTGTGTTCGCGTCTGTCTATCTGTCTGTCTGTGTGTCTGTCTGTGTGTCTGTGTCTGTCTGTGTGTCTGTCTGTGTGTGTGTGTGTGTGTGTGTGTGTTTGTTGTTGTTGTTTCTTGGTCTACAAAAACTTAAAGGATTTGATAACGTCACGAAATGTTGAGGGTAGTTGTTGTTCTCTCTCTCTCTCTCTCTCTCTCTCTCTCTCTCTCTCTCTCTCTCTCTCTGTTGCAAATACACAAATACGCTAAGGAAGAAGAGAAAGGAAGGAGAAAAAACCAGGAGGAAGAGAAGGAGGAAGATGTAGAGGAACAAAAAGAAGGGCAGGAGAAGAAGAAGGAAGAGAAGAACATAGAGGAAGAAGAGGAGGAGGAGAAGAACAAGAAAGAAGAGACGGTAGAGGCAGAAAAAGAAGAAGAGAATAGAGAGAAAATACGAAGAGGAGGAGGAGGAGGAGAAGGAGGAGGAAAGGGAGGAAAGAGGAAGTATAGGGGGAAGGAGGAAAAGCAAAGGAAAACTCTCAGATGGGTATTCTCAACCTCTCATCTCCACCAATATTCTCCTTGACCGGCAATAAGGAGGAGGAGGAGGAGGAGGAGGAGGAGGAGGAGGAGGAGGAGGAGGAGGAGGAGGAGGAAGGAAAAGCTTTTGTGTATTTCTTCATTTTCTTATCTCCGGAAGTTACGGAGGTAAGTAGAAAGACAGGGAGGACAAAGAGGAATGGAAAAGGAAGAAACGATAAAACTAAAAAAAGAAAAAGGAGGAGAGGATAAAGACGATGATGAAAGGAAAGTTGGAGAAAACGAAAGGAAGAAATGAGGAAGCAAAGATGAATTCGTGCAAAGAGGAAGACGAGGAGGATAAGGAAGAAAGAGAGGGGAGAGAGGAAGAGAGAGAATGAAGATAAAAAGCAAGGGAAAGATGAGAAATTAAAAGGAAGGATGAACTCAAGGAAAAATAAAAAACGAGAAGAAAACGGGAAGAAGGAAATGACAAGAAGGGAAAATGTATGAAATGAAAGGGAAGAATCAAGAAAACTAGAGTGAACAGAATAAGAAGGAAAAAATAACAGGAGAGAATGATGATGAAAATAAGCGAAACAAACAGAAAATTGAAAAGTTGAAAAAAAAGGAAAAGTAGACGAAAAATAAAGATTAAATGAAGAGAGAGAGAGAGAGAGAGAGAGAGAGAGAGAGAGAGAGAGAGAGAGAGAGAGAGAGAGAGAGAGAGAGAGAGAGAGAGAGAGAGAGAGAGAGAGAGAGAGAGAGAGAGAATGAATGAAAATGAGAACACGGAGGAAAAAAATGAAAATATTGAAAGAAAGGAATCGAAAGGGTGAAGATGAAGACAAAGAAAGAGGAAAATGAGGAAACTTACATTTGAATACTCCTCCTCCTCCTCCTCCTCCTCCTCCTCCTCCTCCTCCTCCTCCTTTTCATTCTAAGCCTCACAGAAGGGCAGAGAGAGAGAGAGAGAGAGAGAGAGAGAGAGAGAGAGAGAGAGAGAGAGAGAGAGAGAGAGAGAGAACATTGAACCTTCCTTCTTTCCTTATGTAAACGAAAACTCCTTTATTTTTTTTTTTAGAGAGAGATAGAGATAGATAGATAGATAGAGAGAGAGAGAGAGAGAGAGAGAGAGAGAGAGAGAGAGAGAGAGAGAGAGAGAGAGAGAGAGAGAGAGAAACACCTTAACTATTGCAAAAGGGCTCTAGTTGAAGTGACAAGCTTTTAATGGTCTTTTTACGCCTGTAGTGACATATTAACAACATTTCTACATTATTCACAGACGAAACACTTAGAGAGAGAGAGAGAGAGAGAGAGAGAGAGAGAGAGAGAGAGAGAGAGAGAGAGAGAGAGAGAGAGACCCCGTATTCAGAAACGCTTTGCTCTCTCTATTTTCAAGGGCCACAGAGATGATATGCGGAGTTTTCAAGAGTGCTTTTTTCTTATTAATATTGTAGAAATGATGTCACTCTGCCTCGAGAACCATAAAAACACCTTAAAAAACTCGTGTAAATTTAAATAAAGCCTTTTAAAATTGTGGAGGTGAAGCAGAGAACTGTTTGAGAATACGGGCCAGAGAGAGAGAGAGAGAGAGAGAGAGAGAGAGAGAGAGAGAGAGAGAGAGAGAGAGAGAGAGAGAGAGTACGTATTGACATTCTTTGTGATACAGCCCCCCGTCGCTCCCTCATCTAGTTTCTCTTCAGCTTCTCTTTCTCCTCATCTTGATCAGCTACTCTCTTCTGCAGAATCAAGGTCACATCAGGTCCAGCTCATCTTGCCGCTACCCTGAGCAGTGGCGGAGAACAGAAGAGAGGAGGACGGGAAGAAGAAAGACGACGGTAAAGAGAAAGAAGAGGATATGGAGGTAGAAGAGGTTGACCAAAGAGGACGATAGTAAGAAGGAGAGAAAAAGGAGGAGGAGGTTGATCCCTTCAGTACTGGGACACATTTTTTTTACCTTGAGATTTGTGTACGTTTAGACCATTGTATTTACATTAAAAGGGTCTATGGAGGTGTGAGGATTAATGGCCTCAGTCTTCGCTATTTCAATCCCCACATGAGTTTCTGAAGACGTATAAAACCACCAAATAGTAGGCAGAACGAATAACGAAACGCGTCTTGGTACTAAAGGGGTTAAAGAGGGCAAAAGAAGACAAGGAAAAGAAGGATGAAGAAGAGAGAAATGTAAAAGAGGAAGTTGATAAGTTGAAGAAGATAAAAGGCAAGAAGGACAACAAGGAGAAAGTTGAAGAAGAGAACGAGGAAGAAAAAAACGAGGAAGGAAACACGAAACGAAAGAAGATAAAGGAGAGAGAAGAAGAAAAATAGCCAGAAACGAGGAAAAATAAGAAGAAAAGAATAGGAAAAATTAACTTAAGGAATATTAGACAGGAGGAGGAGGAGGGCAAGGAAGATGAGGAAGAGGAGGAAGAGGAGGAGAAGGACAAGAAAAAACAAGGAATAGAAGGAAGGAAAGGAAAATATAAGTTAAGATAGGAATAGAAATAACACACACACACACACACACACACACACACACACACACACACACACACACACACACACACACACACACACACACACACGTACACGTCCCAACCACTCGTGTATATTCCTGACGTGTTTGCTTTTCTGAAGGTGAAGTGTTTCCTGCCTGGCCTGAGGGAGGGACGGATTGAGAAAGGAAGGGAGGTTGGCCGCGTCAGGAGGAAGGACACTACACAGACACTCCAGACGCAGGGATGCTCTTCTTCCTCCTCCTTCTGCGCTTGTCAAGGAATAAAGTTCATCTATCACTTTATACTATTGGAGGTTAAATAGTTTGTTCATTCTGTAAAGAGATTAAATGTGGAAATATGAAAGGTTTTGTTATCTTTCCACGACTGTTTGTAAAGGCCACAGATTTGATTAACCTGGCTCTCAAGAGTGGTGGTTGTAGTAGTAGTAGTAGTAGTAGTAGTAGTAGTAGTAAAAATAATAATAGTAACAACAAAAATATCTGCACTAATTATAAAATCGTACTAGCAGCAGTAGTAGTAATAAAAGAAGTAACAGCAGTAGTCGTAGAAGTAGTAGTAGTAGTAGCAGCAGCAGCAGCAGCAGCAGCAGCAGCAGCAGCACAGCACGGCAATAGCAGGACCACAAATACTAACAGAAAAAAAGGCGATAATCTTTTGGAAGGAATAAGGCACGAAGCAGGCGAGGCAGGAGTTCCCCGTGGCCGTGGCGTGGCCGGAGTGGTGGTGGGAGCGTGGGAGGGAACTGGGGAAAGTCTGGTGTTTGTGTATGCAGCGCGGCGTGCAGCCTTTACGTGGGACTTTGGGCGTGGGAGTATTCTGGCTTTTTTTGTACCTCACTTTGTCATTCAAAAAGACTTACTCCTAGTTTTCTTCTCGTGTCTTCCTCTTCCTCTGCTGTAGTGTTATGATGGTTTAGTGTGAGTCAATTGTTGTTTTTGTCTTGATCTTGTTTTTTGTTTATTTTTTGTGTTGTCAATCAGTTTTCTTCTTTTCGTTTCGTTCCGTCCTTCTTTCTTTCTTGTTGTTTTTTGTTCTTTTATTATTATCATTGTTGCTATTGATTTTTCTTTTTTTTCATACTTTTCCTTCCTTATCCTCTTCCTCCTCCTCCACCACATCTTGCTCTTCCTCCTTTTCCTACTCCTCTTCCTCCTCCTTCTCCTCCTATTCCTCTCTCTCCTTCTCCTCTTCCTCCTCCTGTCCCGCAGTCAATCAACCTTACACCCTTTCATTTCCCACTCCTCACCTTCAAGCCTCTAAGAACATTCACGGCCAGGTATTGCCTCTCCATCATTACCTGCCACTAATCACGGTGAGCACTATATTCTGAAACACCTGCGCCGCACCTCTACTCTATTCAAAACCCGTAGTTGAGGTTACACGAATGTTCAGGGATGCTTTTTTTTTATATCGTGTGGGCTTTTCATGGGAATTTATGGGCTAAAGGGGAGCTTAACTAATTAATAAGATTTCTACATTACTAACAGGAGAAACACTATTGAGAACCCGGCTATTTATTTATGTGGCCTTTTGTAAGTAGATGTAATGAGAAACAGCAAAGGGATCAAGAATACAGACCGTGACTCGCTATACCGTAATTGAAACTCCGTATTCTATAAGTTTATGGTCGACTCACAGCTATAGAAAACCGTGTGTAGTATTCATAAGTTCCCTGTACCCACAATCCACCCCAATGTGAGCTACTTTCATGCCTGTCTTCCTATTCTACATCTTCTCTTAACGCAGCGGTGGTGGGGTCAAAAAATGTGTCTCTCCCCAGCCCCGCCTTCACTTGTAACATGTCAGAACGTGTCTCCCAGCTTTGCCATCAAGGTCTGCTGTTCCCTGCCACTTTGTGTGTCAAAAGCCTCTTCGTTTATTCCTCTCTCTCTCTCTCTCTCTCTCTCTCTCTCTCTCTCTCTCTCTCTCTCTCTCTCTCTCGTGTCTTCTGAAATATAATGGGATTACTGGAGCGTGTTATGTTTTCCTCTCAACTTGACCTAAGCACTTCCTGGCTATTTGTTTTCTATAGGATATATATTTTTGTCTTCTCCATATGTTTCTCTCTCTCTCTCTCTCTCTCTCTCTCTCTCTCTCTCTCTCTCTCTCTCTCTCTCTGGTATTTTCTTTTTTTTCACTTGTCTTCTATTTATTTTCATGAGGTCATATTTTCCATTATTCCCTATTGTTCGAGTGTGTTTATTTTCCCCACAACATTCTCTAAGGTATTTTCTTCTTTTTCTCTTTTTCCCTTGAATTTATTTGATATAATGTGGCTTTTATTTACATCTTTACTCGCACTGTTTATTATTTTTCTTTTTATCTCTATACATTTTAGATTTTCGAGTTTTGTTTTATTTATTTTCTTTTATTTTCGTCTCGTTTCTATTTCCCCATAATGCAACACTTTACTCGCTTTCTTCACGTCGCTCAGTTAAAACACTCCGCCTGGTGATTCCTTCGGCGGGCGGCCATCTTGTTGCCATGGTGACTGTCTGTGCACGGCTTTGCGTCACCACCGAAACCCCTACACCAGCATCACCACCGCCTCATTTCCTCAGTGTTTTGTTACTCGCCTTCGGGATTGTCTGGCGCTCTGTCAACCTGTCAGCGCGAGTGAAAGCGTGACCATGGGGTGACGCTGTGGCTGTCAACACGGTCAAGAATGTTAACAAGAGCAACAGTCGCCATAAATACCACATGTGTTGTTAGTAAGGCTGTTAAGATTAGCTGAGGCGCCAGTCATGAGCGAAAACTAAACAAGGTAAAGCTGTGGACTATATTCTGAAACTATACTGCATCTCACTACTACCACCACTATACTGCAAGGAATAATCACAACTAATCTCCTTAACCTTATCATACCTTTTTCTGGTAAACTCTGGAACTCCCTACATTTCCTGTATTTCCATCTTCCTACTTGACTTTTTTTAAGAGAGGGGTTTCAAGACATGTGTCCCTGTCTTCTGCCTAAATCCTTTTTTTAATCTTTTAGGAACT
>NC_059275.1:4741874-4749374 GCF_017591435.1 Portunus trituberculatus
CACGACGCTTATGTACACGAGGGCAAAATACGGAGAAATCAGCGCTTGGGATGAATTACCCTCTGCTATGCGCCACGAGACACGCACACACGCACGTCTTGACATTCTGAGTGGGGCCCATATCCAGAAACACTCTGCTTTCTCACCACGACTATTTTTAAAGGTTACGAAGATGATAAGCCAAGTTTTTAAGAGCGTTTCTCCTGTTAGTAATATAGAAAATCTTGTTAATCTATCACTAGGATCATAAAAACAACTTTAAAAACAGAATTTCTTCAACTAGAGCATTTGCAAGCAGTGAAGATGTGCCGCGTGTTGTGTTCTATTTTTCTATTAGTTATTATTATCCATTTTTTATCCATTTCTTAAGAGAAATTAGCCAAGGGTGGACTCAACTAACCTCCGCTCCCACAAGATGAAAGAAAACGAGCAACGTGTATCTCAGGGACACAAAGCTTGGCACCGGGAAGAATTTAACGAGACGCAGCAAACTCGTTCGCCTTTACGTGCGGGGCAGTCAGGATGAAGTGAGTTGAATTCAGTCGAGTTGAGTTGAGTTGTGCTACACTTAGTTTGGGTTAGGTATGATTAGGTTAAGTGGTGTGTTGTGTGGTGTGGTGTGGTGTGGTGTGGTGTGCTGTTGTTTTGTGTTGTGTTGTGTTGTGTTGTGTTGTGTTGTGTTGTGGTGTGGTGTGCTGTTGTTTTGTGATGTGTTGTGTTATGCTGTGTTGTGTTGTGTTGTGTTGTGTTGTGTTGTGTTGTGTTGTGTTGTGTTGTGGTGTGTGTGGTGTGGTGTGCTGTTGTTTTGTGTTGTGTTGTGTTATGTGTGTGTGTGTTGTGTTGTGTTGTGTTGTGGTGTGTGTTGTTGTTTTGTGATGTGTTGTGGTGTGTTGTGGTGTGGTGTGGTGTGGTGTGGTGTTGTTTTGTTTTGTGTTGTGCTGTGTTATGCTGTGTTGTGTTGTGGTGTGTTGTTTCGTGTCGTGTCGTATCATGTTGAGTTGAGGTGAGTTGAATTGAGTTGAGTTGAGTAGTGTTCAGTAGTGTTGTGTTGCAAGTCTTGCCACTAAAAACCCCATTACCTCATGCAATATTGGGCTCCTTGTATTTCTTTAGCGTCTATCTGCACATCTTTCTTTATTCTTTTTACTTATTCTACTTCATTCTATTCATCCATTTATTCATTCTTTGCATTCATCTGTCAAACTTAAAAAAACATCAAATCCACTTCAATTTCTGTAAAGAGGAAACAACATACTCGACACAAAATATTTACACGTCTCACCTGTACTACTCCCAACAGGCTAGAGTGCAAATGACTCCCAGTTTTAAGGTTGCTTTATGATCAGTGATAGTCTAATACTCAATCTGCACCATTAACGGAGATGAAACAGCTATGATGAGGAATCCGACCAATCACTTTTTGGGCCCTGTGAAAAGTCCCCGAGAGAGAACAAAGCGCTGGGGAACAAGGGCCGCCCCAAGTGGAGTGTTAGCGCGCTGTCTACACTCACGGGACTCACTTTGATGTCTGGAATGCTGTAAGTTTTTACATGCAGAGCTGGAAGGGGCCCGTGCAGTGTTAAGGATATATTTCACGTATTTTTGGGTGGCCGTGTTTGTAATAGCGTGAATAGTTACCTAAGCAGCATTCTGTATTGAGCTTTTCCCGCCCACCTGTGATGAGTTGCAGGTAGGACAGGTGAGTGGGTTCAGGTGAGTATCTTGATTGCTTCGTTGTTTTTTTTTGGTGTTTATGATTAGTGATCCGTGAGTGACTATGAAAGGTAGTCTTCCATTTCACCACTGTAAGGGAAATGAATTACGTCCCTAGTCTCTAGTTAGTCTGAATGAAGCAGTGAGATCAATGAATGAGTTACGAGCACAGAAGAATTCACTGCGGGTTTTTTTTTTTTTTTTTTTTTTTTTTATGGGAGTGAGTCTCTGGCGCGTGGTGATTACTCTGCGTCACCAGGATTGATATTACACGTGCAGCTTATGTAAGTGTGTGTGTGTGTGTGTGTGTGTGTGTGTGTGTGTGTGTGTGTGTGTGTGTGTGTGTGTGTGTGTGTGTGTGTGCACGCGCGCGAGGCAAGCACTGGAATGTACGGTGCAACACTGGCTAGTGTGGCACACTCGAGTCAGTAGATCATCTCACTAATTCATATCTACACTCCACGCAAGGCTATGTTTTCCTCAGCTTTTAAAATATGCTTGGAGAGAAACAAACTCTAAGCGACGTTAATAAATGCCATGAAGTCTTTTTTTTCTAAATTTTGGACAAAAACTCCTAAACACTAAATGCACGCTGCGGGTTTTTCACCAAAGTATTGCAGAACACTTAGCGTTGATGATTTTTTTTTTCCTGAAACCAACTTGCCTTTCTTTCCTCCAGAGAATGCACTCAGCGTTTAAGTTTTGCTCCTCCTCTCCTGCGTCCCCCTGGGCAACGCTGTGTCAATTTGGAAAAGAAACTACAAACTCTGCAAAGAATTTTCCTAAGTTAAACAATGTCCTGTGGCGGTCACTGCAGCTAGGCCGTCTCGTCGCCAGTGCAGCAGCCATGTACTGCAGTGATCGCACCACACCATAAATCTATCTCCAGGTAAATATTATCACATAAATGAAGAGAGTAACAGCTCCCTGCCAATAATTACCCAGACATTGGCGTCACAGTGAGGAGGGTGTCACGCTCTGGATTCCTGGGTTGTCTCCTAAAGCTTGCTCCATTTAATCATTTCATTCATAACTAACCACTGTAGCGTACTGCTGGGAATCATCATCACCACAGACCAATATCTAATTACATAATGGCATAATTACATTTCATACAGCTAAAGTTCACCAGCAACCTCACCCATCCATCTCTTTCATTGATAAACTCCGGAACTCTGACTGCAGTTCTTCAACAAGAGGAACATTGGAACCTATTTGTCGTTGAATATGAATTGGTTTCTGGAACCTTTCTCTTCCTTTTTTTCCGGAAGCAAAAACTTATTATCTTTTCCCCATAACATCTTTGCTTTATTTTATTTATGTATTTATTTATTTTTACTATAACCAGTCATTTATTCATTCATTTTATCTGTTATCGATTCATTTATTTATTTTTATTTATCAGTTTTATTCTATTTTTTTCATGTGCGTGTGTGTATCTTTGTCTCTCCCGCTCCAAGAGGAAAGTGCCAATAATGCAACACCGAGAGGAGGGAGTGAAAGAAAGCCTTTGTGTCATTCCAGCAACATCTGTCAACATCCCATCAGCTGCCTTCTTACCTTCATCACCAACATCAGCCCATCTCAGCCAGCACTACTCAGAAAAATGACTACAAAGAAGCTCTAAGACATCGATCACAAAGGAAAAAACCGACAAAGCAGCAACATTAAGACAACATTTCCCTTCAATAGCCAATCAGTTCCCTTGTTACCTCACTTGCCCGAGCGCCAGGTATAGACTTCACAGCGGCAGGGGACACGCAGCAGAGCAGGTGACGCCTCCCTCAGTGACGTCAGGTGCACGTGTTCAAGGCAGCCCGGCACTTCAGGTCTCAATGGGCGCCTCTTGAACCAACCTTCCCTCCTGCCTGTACTTCCCACCTAGGTCAGTGCCTCGTGTCTTCCCTGACGTCACCATCCTCCGTCACTCTCATCATATGCTAATGTTATTCACCACTGCAAGCTATTACTGTCCTCTTTTGTTTGATCGTTTTTTTTCCTTGGCCAGTTTTCCATTCTTACGTGAAAAAAGCATAATTATCCTTATCACTACGGTGACGTAGTGGATAAGGTGGTGAGCGTGGGATCGGGCAGACGGCCACGTGTAGATTCGAATAGCTTTGAAGCTATGCCATTTGTCGAGTTTAAAATTACCTACATGTCACCATGATACCCAGGTTCTAGGTGGTTACACCCAAGATAAGCTTGGATGGTGATATGGGCCCTAATATGGGTACCACTATAAATAAAGTAGCCTGCGCCACCAATGGGCGGAAGTTGAACAGCGCTTCCCACATATACTCTTCAAGTGTGCCTACAGGCGCTATAGGTCATAACATAAAAAAAAAAAACATTGTTACTTGTCTTCACCACGTCCACCACTTACTATCACCATCACCTTTATTAAGTTAGTTTTTTTTATGCAAGAGGGAAAGCTGGCCAAAGACAAAAAAAAAAAAAAGAAAAAAAAAAAAAGCCCACTTGATTGCCAGTTCCCTAAGAGTCATAAAATTAGTAAAAAATCTGGGACAAATGTCTTGAAACCTCCCTCATGTTATCACTGTCACTCCGATCACCATCAGTCACCATTACCATCACACCTCATCTTTCATCACGACCCAGAGTCCAGAGCATCACCATTACCATCACATTCCCCAACTGAAGGGAAGAAACATGAAGGGCACCAAAGAATTCATTACGGTAAAAAGACTTGTACATGCTTTGGTTTCTCTCTCTCTCTCTCTCTCTCTCTCTCTCTCTCTCTCTCTCTCTCTCTCTCTCTCTCTACGGCGATAACAAAAGATAACAAAATGAGCCTACTAAAAATATGCAAAAAAGACTTACACCTTAACCCTTTCAATACCAGGACACGTTTCCATATTCACCTGCTTACTATTTGGTGACTTTATACAGCTCCAGAAACTTACGTGGAGAATTAAAATAGTGAAAACTGAAGCCACTAATCTTTCGACCTCCATAGACCACTCCTAATGTCAATAAAATCGTCTAATCATACCAAAATATGTCTCTAAAAATGTGTCTCAATATTGAAAGGGTTTAAAGCTTCATACTGTCAGAGAAATTAAATTAAATACTGTAAACATAATACCTTAGACCAGACTGACTTCCAAGAAACAGACTCGCATAACAAGCGCAATTCAAAGCGAGTCAAACATCCACCGGTGAAGAAAGGAATTAGTTTTGGATCCCCAACACAAGAGACACGAACACGATAGAGCAGCTGAGGCGTGGACAATGGAGAGGAGACTGAACAATGTGACTTTAACTCAAATCGCACACACTACAATTGAAAAGAAAAGAAAAAATGAAAACACAATGGATTTACCCCAGTCAATATAGATGATATCAAGTAACGAACTTTGAGACATAATGTACATACTCACACCTTCCATAGCACCATAACTAGTGCTTAATTAATTTGACATATCATTTCAGTATTGGATAACTCTATTAACCCCTTAAAATACTGGGACACATCTTTACCTTGAGTTTTTGGTGAGATTAGACCATTTTATTTACATTAGGAAGGGTGTATGGAAGTCAGGAGATTAATGGCCACAGTCTTCACTATTTTAATCCAAAAATAACTTTCTGAAGCTGTATAAAGTCGCCATATAGTAAACAGAATGCATGTGGAAACGCATCATGGTACTGAAGGGGTTAAGGTAGCGTTAGGAGATTTTGGGGTGTCCAGTCCTTTCACCATTAAATCTTGAAAATGTGATTCACTTCTCTGGTTTACATGTGGATAGGTTCCTTGATTCTAATGTAGCTTTATTCCTGTATTGCCCAAATAAATCACATGCATAGCTTTGAAATTACATTAAATTCCTCTACAATACATAAATGCAAATTTGAGATACATCACACTACCAAACAGCTTAACATCATTGAGTTTTCCTTCCTACAACGCAACTACGACACCCACAACACTCCCAGTAAAGCCAAGGAAAACTATACCATTGCACACACTTCTATTGCACGACAAGACAAGCGATGGTTTAGTAATATTCCGTGGCTTATCAAGGTAAAGTAGCGAGGAATGACGCAGACTGATACAGGTAAATAGAAGGAGACTCAGGACTGATGGCGATGAATAATGAAGCAGGTAAAGGAAGGTAGGAAATTGTGTTTGCCTGTGGATCTGAATATGACAGGACACACACACACACACACACACACACACACACACACACACACACACACACACACACACACACACACACACACACACAGAGAGAGAGAGAGAGAGAGAGAGAGAGAGAGAGAGAGAGAGAGAGAGAGAGAGAGAGAGAGAGAGAGAGAGAGAGAGAGAGAGAGTGGTGATATTAAATTTACGTAAATACATGAACAATGAACACAGGCAGAGATGAAAGAGGAAAGACTGTGCACGGAATAATAAGAGCATGAAGCTAACAAGCAACACACGAATGGAAAAAAAAAATACATAAGAAAAGAAAACACTGCATGAAGAGACACGAAGGGAAACTGCACTAATAGAAATGAAGAAAAAAAACGAGCAACTTAAAGGAAAATATTTGTCAAAGAGAACTGAGGAGGAAAAAAAAACAATGAAAAAAAGGAACAAATTTAAGGCTTGGATTACAAGGAGGCTAGGTGAGGAATGAGGGTGGAAGGAGAAGATACAAGGACAATGGTAAGGACAGTAAGGAGCGGCATAGAAGGGAATGATGTAAGGAAGAGGCTGGAGGAAGTGTTGAGGAAGGTGGAGTGTACAAATGAAGAGAGACTGAAGAGCAAGGCTGGAGTGAAGGGAAAGAGTGATGAGTGTTTTGAAGTGCTGTTGAGCGATAAGAGAGAGAGAGAGAGAGAGAGAGAGAGAGAGAGAGAGAGAGAGAGAGAGAGAGAGAGAGAGAGAGAGAGAGAGAGAGAGAGAGAGAGAGAGAGAGAGAGAGAGAGAGAGAGAGAGAGAGAGAGAGAGAGAGAGAGAGAAAAGTAATACATTTCACCCATAACATTCTTTAACAATTCTATTACCTTCCTAATTTAACTCTCCTTTCAATACACCAACCACAACGAGAAAGAAGCAGGGCGACGTGTGAACAGCAAAGCAAACAACTGCCAACAATCACCACAAAAATGCTAATACCACTGAAGACAACCACACAGCAATACAATAACATGAAGGCAATGCTAGTAAAGAAAGGTCTCCCGCAGCGCCTGTCAGTTCCCACCAAACACCCCCTCCTGCGCCGCCCCCCAACTTCTCCACTTCACACATTCCTCCACACCATGCCGCCTCCAACACCGCCTTACACTCCTCAGGGACTTTCGACCTTATTGTCATTGCAGGTGTTGGGTAAGTGACAAGGTGCGTGGTGGATGAAAGGCTCAGATAATGCTGAATAAGAATGGGTTTAGTAGGTAAGTGGGTATTTGTTTACTCAGCCTTTCGAACATCTGTATCTGTACTAAATAAAACCATGAAAGCGTGACAAATCAAAGGCTACCATACGAAAATTAGACCTGAAATCAACAACTAGAAACTGCTAAAACTGAAACTCAAAACTGAAAGAGAAGAAAGAGAAACTGGTACAGTGAAACCATGCGTGCTTTGGGGTCCGAGAGGTCTCCAAGTGCACGGGTTCGAATCCTGGTCACGGTCCGAGTGTAGGTTGGGCTTCCTCACTCGGGGCAACAGTTTCTTAGCGGGTGGGCTTTTAGATGGGAGGTACCCCAAAAATATACCTTTTTTAGCCCATAAATTCCCGTGAAAAAACCAAGAGATATGGTAAAAAAAAAGAA
>NC_059275.1:4754374-4759374 GCF_017591435.1 Portunus trituberculatus
CTACCCCAGGCCACTTTATATGGGAGCTACTGTGGGCGGCATGAACCTCTCGTAGCTGTAGTAGTTAAGTGACCACAGCTTCACAACACTAACACAACGGGGTCCATCTAAAAGTCCTGCCAGCGCCACCACGGAGACGGGCTGACCATCCAACCCTTAGCAAACATAAGAGGCCGACCTTCTAAGCCTCTCTGAAGACCTGAAACTAAATTGCCTACAAACCCTAAAGCCAACGAAATGGAGGGGAAAAAAGACTAGAAAAAAAAAGACTTTCCTACCGAAGTTCTGTTTTCATGTGGGTAGCAGTTTTATTTATTTTTTTATTTTTTTTTTTTGAAGTAATTGAAACTTTGAGAAACAGATTAAAACTTTCAAATACACTTGTGGGGATTGCGTTCATGTGGCGGCAGAGTTCACCACGATATCGTACTTTACCCACTGCCATTACCGTATTTCTTCCAATTACCGACCTTCTTTCTCAATTACCGACAACTCTCTGGACGCTTACTCTTGTACTACTGACTCCCAACCTCTTCAGTACCACGACAACTTCAGTATGTAGATTTCGCTCATACTTGTTAAAAACGTTGATGAAATAAGACGTCGATTCGTTTAAGAACACCGAGTTTAGTGGCATTTTTTATATTGCCGTTTGCTATGACGAGTTTCACTTTATTTTCATACCCTTAGCAATTTCTGTTATAAGATTTCAGCTCATTTTGATGCCATTACAGCCTCTTATCAACCCCTTCATTACTGGGACGCATTTTTACCATTAGTTTGTGTATGATAAGACGATTTCTTGTTACTATTCGGTGATTTTATACAGCTTCAGAAACTCATGTGAGGAATGAAATAGCGAGGACTGTAGCCATTATTCTTCTGACCTACATAGACTCTTCCCAATGTCAATAAAATCGTCTAATCACACCCAAAACTCAAGGTAAAAATGCATCCCAGTACTGAAGAGGTTAAATAGTTGTGTGATTGTTTAAGTGAGACGAAATCAATCCTCTATTACTGTGTGTGTGTGTGTGTGTGTGTGTGTGTGTGTGTGTGTGTGTGTGTGTGTGTGTGTGTGTGTGTGTGTGTGTGTGTGTATGTACAAACTTTTTCACATGTATTATTATCCTTAGTTTTTTGACAGCGTTCTAAATAATTCACCCTCCCATGCTCTCTTTGTTTTGTGTGTCCATGTAAACTTTTTTTTTTTTTCAATAAATTCACAGTGTTCTGAATGTTACCAAGGATTACCACACCAATGAGAGAGTGAGTTAAATATCAAGTAAATCATAAATGTTTAGTAATTCAGTCATTCATTACCTCGTCCTTAAAACTCCATAACGCAATAAATTCTTCACTTTTACGCCATTGCTATTACAGTGTTTATCTATTTTCACTATTGCATTTATTCATTAGTTATCTATTTATTTATTTAGTTTTATCACTCTATCCTATTTCTTGAGACCTGGTGGACGGGTGGGTTGGTGCATGGAGCAGGAGTGTTGGCGTGGCTGGAGGAAAGATGTGGTTACTGCTGAAAGATGCAAGAAATATGAAAGTTAGGGAGACTGAAGTTTTTTTATTTTCTTGTACTATCCTTCCTCCACTTTCTTCTCTTACTTTGTCTTCCCCATCGAGGAGAAAAGAGTAGGAAGAAAAAGAATTCATAAGAAATGCTAAAACTCGGTATGTTGACTCATCGAGAACACTGATCAACTAATAACATGTGAAACTACATTAAAAATCTGTGCATCGGCCGGGAATCGAACCCGGGCCTCCCGCGTGGCAGGCGAGAATTCTACCACTGAACCACCGATGCTTATATTGCAATGTCATTCTGCAATAATTTGTTATACACACACACACACACACACACACACACACACACACACACACACACACACACACACACACACACACACACACACACACACACACACACACACACACACACACACACACACACACACACACACAGAGAGAGAGAGAGAGAGAGAGAGAGAGAGAGAGAGAGAGAGAGAGAGAGAGAGAGAGAGAGAGAGAGAGAGAGAGAGAGAGAGAGAGAGAGAGAGAGAGAGAGAGAGAGAGAGAGAGAGAGAGAGAGAGAGAGAGAGAGAGAGAGAGAGAGAATACGAAACAACATGGAGGAAAGACATGAATCCACTTCGACCACACAACTCCACCACCACCACCACCACCACCACCACCACCACCACCACCACTTCTACCTCCGCTCATCCACACGCACTGCTCACCCGGATGGAAACTCTGCCTCTTCCACTTTCCTCCTTTTCCTCTCCCTCTCCACTTTCCCTTTCCATCACTCCTCATTTTCCTCTTTCTTCCGTTCCTCACTATTTCTTTAATATCCACCTTTGCCATCTCTCTCTCTCTCTCTCTCTCTCTCTCTCTCTCTCTCTCTCTCTCTCTCTCTCTCTCTCTCTCTCTCCATCTTCCCTATTTCCTCTTCCCTCATCCATACTTCCTCCTCTTTCCTATGTTCTCCTTCCTTCTTCTCTCCAACGAATTCCTTGTTCATCTCCTCCTCCTCCTCCTTCTCCTCCTCTTCTTCTTCCTCCTCCTCCTCCTCCTCCTGTTCCTCCTCCCCTCTTCCTCCTCCTCCTCCTCCTCTTCCCACCAGCACTTCTTCCCCTCCGATGCATCTCACTGATCAACTTGATGGACAACCTTCCCCCTCCTTCCCCTGCTCCTCCTCTTCCCCTCCTCCTCCTCCTCCTCCTCCTTCTCTTCCCCTTCCGAGGCTGTCAATGGTCGCCGCTTGACTGTCTCGTGTGATTGGTGATCCCTCTCCGTACTGAGAGAGAGAGAGAGAGAGAGAGAGAGAGAGAGAGAGAGAGAGAGAGAGAGAGAGAGAGGCGTCTGGGATACTCCTCCGTCAAGTTAGAGTGAACGGCCGTGATCTCAAGTGTTCCCAATGGTCGCCGTGTCCCAGTGCAGTGTTGTGGTGACGGTAATGGGCGGAATGGTGGTGCTTGGTGCTTGTGGTGAAGTCACACAGCGGGGCAAGAAAGTGGTGTGTCTATGTTTTACCTCAGTGAGTCTTTTGGTTGGATAATTTTTTGGTGACCAGACAGTTTTTGTTACCCTTAGACAGTTTTTCCCTTGCACATAAAAAAAAATTAAAGATACGCTAATATAAGGTAAATACAACAAAGAATGAACACTACAACGATATACGAGATAATGCATGACAATATTAAATGCTAAACTAATGAAATGCTTAAAAGTAATGAGAAATAATACTAGATAACTAATACACTAATGCCGAATCGATAACTAGGACAGAGAATAAAAATACACTGATACACGTGATGATGCGGGAAAAAAAAAAACTAATAGAATAACTCTAGTTGTAAAAATAGCCAGATAACAAACCAGTAAAGTAAAGCAATTCATTATCCGAGGCTTTATTTTCTATTTTCATTTTCCTGCCCTTCTTTATTTCCATTACTATTTATTTCTCCATCTATCTTCTTGCATAAAAAAATCTGTTGCTGCTCCGGCGATAGAAGATAAGGCCATACAGTGCCATTTAAAAGAAAAAAAAAACAGCCAAGGCTTTCTTTTATTATTACTATTTTTTTATGTAAGAAGATAGATGGAGAAATACATGGTAACAGAAATACAGAAGGGAAGGAAAATGAAAATAGAAAAAAAAAACAGCTAAGGCTTTCTTTTATTATTACTTTTCTTCCTTTCTTTATTTGCATTACTATCTACCTTTCTCTATCTATTTACCATACACTGCCATAGAAGAAAAGAGTAGTCAAGGCTTTCTTTTATTAGTACTGTCCTTCCTTTCTTTATTTCCATTACTATCTCTATTTATTTACCATACACTGCCATAAAAGAAAAGAGCAGTCAAGGCTTTCTTACTTTATTACTTTCCTTCCTTTCTTTATTTTCATTATCATCCACTTCTCTGTCTATCTACTGATGCTCCAGCGATAGATTCATTAAGTTCAAAGCAGAAAGCGAGACTACAGAGTGCCATTTAAAAGAAAAAGGCTTTCTTATATTATTTCTTCCTTCTTCCTTTCTTTATTTCCACTATCATCTACTTTTCTACATTCACTTTAAGCAAGAAAGTGGAACCGTAAAGCGTCATTTAAAGGAAAATTAAATCAAATCTCTATTTTATTATCACTTTCTTCTTTATTTTATTTCCAGCATCATCTATTTCTCTATCTATCTGTTGCTCCTCCGGCGATAGATATATTCAGTGGAGGGAAGCAAGAGCCTACAGTGCCATTTAAAAGAAAAATGTAACTAAAGGCATTCTTATAATACTACTTCTTCCTTCCTTTCTTTTATCTCCATTGCTGTCCACTTATCTATCTATCTATCTGTTGCTCCTCCGGCGGTAGTCATTCAGTTTAAGGAAGAATACCGAGACCATATATTCTTATTTAAAAGGAAAAAAGTAACCAAGGTCAGTTTATATCATTACTTTTTTTTTTCTTCTAGTCAGTTTAAGGAAGAGAAGCAAGCCCCTTTGGTGTTATTAAAAAGACAAAAGCTATCATATTATTACTATTTCCTTCTTTCTTTATTTCCATTACCATCTACTTCTCTATCTCCCTATTGCTGCTCCGGCGATAGATTCATTCAGTTTAAGGAAGAAAGTGAGATTATATAAAGCCATTTAAAAGAAAAAATGTAACCAAGGCTTTCTTTTATCATCATTTTTCTTTTCTTTATTTCCATTGCTATCTATTTCTCTTTCTAAGTATATAAGAAGAAAAAGGCTTTCTTATATTATCACTTCTTCCTTCTTTCTTCATTTCTTGTCATAAATACATTCACTTTAAGGAAGGAAATAAAAATATATAGTGCCATTTAAAAGACAAAAAGGTAACCAGGTTTTCTTATATCATTGCCTTTTTTCTTTTATTTCCATTACTACCTATTTTTATTCCTGCCCCGGCGAGGAACACTAACGAGACCATGTAGTGTTATTAAAAAGAGTAATATTC
>NC_059275.1:4764374-4771874 GCF_017591435.1 Portunus trituberculatus
GTGAAATTTCGGGGATTGCATTAAAGAATCCATCTCGGACTACAATATCGTGCTGGGAGGAGAGGGAAGCAGCATTACACAGTTTGCCTGGCGCCCCTTAGCCCCTCGCACCATGTCCCGGCAGAACTAGAGTAAGGGAACATCATTAAAGAGTTCTGGGATGCGAGTCTTCTTGCTCTTCCCCGCTGGCTAACACGAGGAGGTTTTCAGGCGCGTGTCGTGTGCCTTGGGTTACAGTGAAGGATGGTGAAGGTGGATGGTAATGTTGGTAATGATACTGGTATTGATGAAATAATGCTGTTGCTACTGTTGTCATTACTATTACTACTACTACTACTACTACTACTACTACTACTACTACTACTGTACTACTTCTATTGTTCTACTACTGCTACAACTACTTCTGCTACTACTTTTATTATTACTACTTACCACCAGCACTTCTACTACTACTACTACTACTACTACAACTACTATTACTGTTACTGCTGTTGTTGATGATAATACTCCATTTACTTGTGTTCACGGTAGAGAAACGGAAAAGAACTCGAACTTTCATACAGAATCACGAAAACACCCTTGAAAACCCCAATAACCTCCACTACAACCTGTGAAATAAAGACACAAGACGATAAAGCATTCACGAATTTACCTTTGCTATCTTTGCTAGCCACCTAAATTAAAAGAGAGAGCACACAGTTATCTTTCCCCACTACAGCACTGAATCTCGTTGCCCTAGCTGTCCTTCTCGTCACTAATACAATAAATACACGTGAAAAAAAAATGTATTAGAGCAAGCTACGTTTCTCTACACTTCTTGATATAGAGAGCCTACAAAACGAGGCAATACTCAAGGTGATATACTTTAAAGCAACGCCATGTACGTCCAGTCAGGAGCTTTAGGCGAATCCATGCATCCACCAACGCTGTGGAAAATAATAGCGGTATAAAGACAGGGCGTGAAGGAAACGGGTACTTTGAAATCGATGTGGTTTTTGTACCGGAGTGACTTAGAGTGGTGCGTGTTGTGAGGGTGTGTAGTGCTGGGCTTGGCTGGTATTGGTTAACTGATTGACTGATTGACTGATTATTTGATTTATAGAGTGACTGCTGGACTGACTGAATAACTGACTGACTGACTAGACTGACTGACGGATGGATTGATTAGTTAGCTGACTGACTGACTTTTTTATGGAATACGAGAAGCTGGCTAAGGACAAAAATAAATAAATAAAATAAAAAAAAAAGAAAACGCCCACTTGATTGTAGTTCCCTAAAAGATTAAGAGAGAGAGAAAATCTGGGACAAATGTCTTGAAACTGGCTGATTTTAATGACTGACTGATTAAAATGGTTTAGCTTATTTCCGTTCGTGTGTAGATGATGCTGACAATGATGGAGATCCCGGGGCAGAAAAAATAAGGATGATGGCAATAATGATAGTGACGACGATGATGTTCTTAATGATGATAATTATAACAGTGAAAATGACGATAATGATAACGATGAAAACCAAAATCCGTACATAACAAACATAACACTGACGATAATAATAACAACGACAACAGGCAAATAGAAAATAAAAACACGAACGATAACGATAATAATGACAAAAAGCAATGATAACAATAACGAAACTGGAAAAAAATATGAAAAAAAACAGAATAACAGCGCTTCTTTCACAGTGACGCTAATAATAACAAGAAATGACAAGAATAAGGAAAACGGAACGATTGGCCATGAATATCCACCAAATTTACTGCCCCTCAAGTATCTTCGTGCAGACTCGCAATGAAACTCTACAACCAGTCATTCATTCTCCTGCGTGGAATTTCTATCCTGCAAAACAATGTGACCTTCAATTCCCGGTAGCGTGATTCCTTCTACTCCTTTTATGAGAGAGAGAGAGAGAGAGAGAGAGAGAGAGAGAGAGAGAGAGAGAGAGAGTGAGGGTTGAGATGGGAAAAGTAGAGGCAGCAAAGGTTATTCATTTACTTATTTTTCAAACGTTTTACCTTGAGTATGAAATGTTATGATGCCCGAAATGCTGCAACAGAAGTATATCAGTAGTCGCAACGCACACAAAAAAGAAGGAAAAGAAGACGATGACGAAGACGAAGAAGGAGGAGAAGAAGAAGAAAATAGCACCACCAATAACAGAAGCAGCAGAACAAGAAAAAGAAGAACAAGGAGAAGAAAGAGAAGGAAAACAGCACCAGTAACAGAATCAGCAGAACAAGAACAAAAAACAAGAAAAACAAGGCTAAGAACAAGGAGAATAAGGAGGAGAAGAGGAAGGAAAGCATCGCCAGTAACAGAAACAGCAGAACAAGAACAGAAACAAGAACAAGAACAAGGAGGAGAAGCAGAAGAAAAGCAGAACCGTCAGTAGCAGAAGCAGCAGAACAAGAACAAAAACAAGAAGAACAAGAAGACAACATCATCATGAACAATAACGACAAGAATCAGCAGAACAAGAACATGAACAAGAACAAAAAGAATAAGAAGGAAAGCAGCACTACCACCAGCAGAAGAACAAGAATAAGAAGAACTAGAAGAACATCATCATCATCAATAACACCATCACCACCATTACCACCACTGCCACCAACAACAATAGCAACAACAACCATTACTACTAATACAACTATTACTATTACTACTACTGCTACCACCATCACCACCACCACCACACCTCCCACATGATCTTCCTACCTCATTTCGTCACGGGCGGGGGAGGCACTGAGTGAGAGGCGAGTGGAAGAAGTTGCAGTCTTTCCTTACCACCAAGAAAATCACCCAGCGGGAAGATAAGCGTTTTTGGCTCAATCCTTTAACAGGAACGTCAGCTTATATGGCTCCATGCAAAACTCTCCTTGATAACGTCAGCCGCCGCGACGTCACGAGAAAAGAAACGTAGAGAAACAAAAATCGCGTTGAGTATACTAAAAAGAAAACTATGATAGCGATTCTTGTTTTTTTTAATTTAACTATCTGGAAAAAAAAGAAACCAAAAAAATCACAGTTTTATTCATATTTTCTAAGATAGAGAGGAGGAATTTAAGTTTAATTCGCCTTCCTTACGTGGTATCGCTGTAATATAGATTGGAATGCATTGGACAATATATTTATCTGATACAATGAGTTATTTTGTCTAACACGACTGGTACACGCTGAGATTCTTACGGATGACGCTAATGATAAGCCAATAAACTAATAATACAATAAAAATAAGCTCATGAATCATAATTTACTACAGGTACTTCAAATAATAATAATAATAATAATAATAATAATAATAATAATAATAATAATAATAATAATAATAATATTTGATAATAATAATAATAATAATAATAATAATAATAATAATAAAAACAATAATAAAATAATAACGATGATAACAATAACAATAATGATAATAATAATAATAACAATAACAATAATAATAATAATAATAATAATAATAATAATAATAATAATAATAATAAAAATAATAATAATAGTAATAATAACATTAATAATAACAAGTGCATACCTCTGCATTCACTACAACCTTCATTTATTAACCACGAACATAAAGACCATAATTTTACCACAACTATTCCCCTACAACCCTATTCACAACATCCACTTATTTTTTCCTCTCACCTTTTAAGAACGAGTCTAATCTCACAATCTTTCAATATCGAGACTCATTCTTAATTCCACCTGCAAGTAACACTCCGGCGATCGATGCCCGGAGAGAATACGATAAAGACGATCCGATATTAAGCACCACACCGCCAGCAGGACAAAAGAGCATCACATCCACCGTCACCTGCATGATTCTGGTCTTAGGAGAGGTGTGCAGGGAACACTCCTCACACCTGCCACACACACACACTCACATTCTTCATTTACTCTCCACAAAAATAGCCACGTACACTCATTAAGTCTGCATGTTGTATTCTAGTGTTCAGTATTGTTTTGCTTTAGTCGTTGAATAATCATGTTAAAAGGAAGAGCCAAAAGATTGTTAAGAATTACATACACACGCACATATACACATGCATGCACATACACACGCACACACACACACACACACACACACACACACACACACACACACACACACACACACACACACTTCCATTGTCCATTGTGTGTGTGTGTGTGTGTGTGTGTGTGTGTGCAGTCGAGCATACACACACTTACGCACGTACGTAATTTTTAATAAGCTTTTGTCAATGCCATATTTCTCTCTCTCTCTCTCTCTCTCTCTCTCTCTCTCTCTCTCTCTCTCTCTCTCTCTCTTCTATTTGGTTAAGATTTTGATTTGCATTGTTCTATTTTTTTTTTTTTTTTCTGTGTGAGAGGGAGTGTGTAATGTACATGACTTTTATTACCTTATATTCTTTTGTCCTTTTTATCTTTCTTCACTTTCTTCTTTCTCTTCCCTTCTTTCTCCTGTTTTATCTTTTTTTTTCATTTATTCTTATTATTTTATTACGTCTTGTTTTATTATAATATGAACGACTAACTCCATGCTTTCTTTACCCTTCTCAATTTTAGTCTCTTTATTCCTCTTCTTTTAATTATCTTACTGCAATCATCTTCATCACTACAGTTATAGTTCTTTTCCATTTTTTCCTCACCACCACCATTATCAACAACACCAAAACGTTCTTCTTCTTCTTCATCTCTTCTTCTTCTTCTTCTTCTTCTTCTTCTTCTTCTTCTTCTTCTTCTTCTTCTTCTTCTTCTTCTTCTTCTTCTTCTCCTCCTCCTCCTCCTCCTCCTCCTCCTCCTCCTCCTCCTCCTCCTCCTCTTCCTCCTCTCTTAGTATGCAGGAGCAGGTTATGAGTAAAAGAAAGGAGCAAGAGAACACACCTAACTTACCTTATTTGTTTTTCTATCCCCTCTCCTCCTCCATCTTCTCCTCCTCCTCCTCCTCCTCCTCCTCCTCCTCCTCCTCCTCCTCCTCCTCCTCCTCCTCCTCCTCTTCCTCCTCCTCCTCCTCTTCCTTCTCTCTCCACCTAACTCAAGGGGTGATGTAAACTGACTTTTAAAACGGGAATAAATAGGAAAATGCAACATAAAACAGCATGAATGAGTGAGGGAAGTGTGTGTGTGTGTGTGTGTGTGTGTGTGTGTGTGTGTGTGTGTGTGTGTGTGTGTGTGTGTTTTCGGTTTTCTCTCTCACTCGTATTCTATTTTTTTATTTTCTCTTTTTCTCTCTTCCACTTTTATTCCTTTCCTTTCCCCATTTCCTTCACTTAATCATTGGTTCTGAGTTTGTTTTTCTATTTCCCTCTCCTTCTCCCTCCTTTCTCTCCCACTCTCATCTTCTTTCTAATTCTCTCTCTTCTTTTCCTACCTCATGTGTCACTCAGGTCAATAGTATTAGGTCACTGTGGAGGAGGTAGGATGGACTAACTGAGGGAATAGAAGGAGGTGGAGGAAGGGGAATAAGAGAAGGGGGAAGCAAGATAAATGGTTCTTATGCCACTCCTTCATTCCTTCTATCCGTTCTTTTTTCTTATTGTCCTTCTCATTTTCTATTTCCATTATTCATTCTTCCACTCTTCTTTTTTTCATCCACTTCTTCTCCCTATCCTATTTTATTTCTCTACTTTTTCATTCTACCTCCCAATTCTCTTTCTCCTTCTCTAATTCCTTCTTTCTTATTCCTTCTCTCATCCCTTTCCAGTTTTGTATTTTTGTCATTTCTTATTTCATTTATTATTTCATCTTCTCTTCTCTATTCCAACATTTCTTCCATTCTTGCTTACTCTTCTTTCTCTCTCTCTCTCCGTCTTATATCTCTTTTTCTTCTTGAAGTTTTTTTTTTTTCTCCATCTCTATAATAAACATGATGATGAGATGGAAAGAGGGAACTGGAAAGATGAAGGAAAGAGAAGCAGAATAAGAGAAACGATACACATACATTATTACCTTCATTTGCTTTTTTTTTATTATCTTCGTATTGTTTATTTACTCTACTGTATTTTTTTTCCTATTTCTTTTCTTTCTCTGAGGAATTTCTTACAATAATTTCTTCATTATTGTTATTTTTCTATTATTTCCTTTGTTCATTTACTCTTATTATTCCAATTTTCTTTTCTAGTTATCTAATTTCCTCCCCATCTCTTTCCTAAACCTCATTCGCTTATCCCATTCCCCATATCCCCTTCCTTACTCTCCCCATCCCCATCCCACACACTTTATCCCCTCCACCCTACCTTCCCACCCCTCACCTTCGCCCACACCACAACTCAACACCACGACCTCCCCCTAAAACGAAGCCCCCTCCACCCTACCCTCCCTACCTCCCTAGTACAGTACCACAATTCAGCCTTACCGCGTGGCCAAACATTCCCACACGTGCCCTCCCCTTCTCCCCTCTCCCTCTCTACCTCTCCGTGCTCAGGTGTGAATGATGCCGCCTCACGCACACTTCAAGGACGTCCAATACTGCGTCGTGGGTTAGACTTAGTGGTTTAGGCCTTCTGACACTGCTCTCTTTCATTCGGTAAATATTCGTTCTCTCATACTTATTCTCTCAGCTTGTTTTTTTTTTCTATTATTATTTATTGTAAGGTAAGAGGGGAAAGCTGTCCAAGGGTAAAAGAAAGAGTTAAAAAAGCACACTTAGAATGGCAGTCACCGTGCAGGTTCGAGAGTTAGCCATAAGAAAGGGATAAATGTCTTAAAACTTCCCTCTTAAATGAGATCAAGTCATTGGAAGATAGAAATGCACAAACAGGTAAAGAGCTCCAGAGTTTATCAGAGAAACGTACTGAATTGAAAGTGCTGGTTAACTCTTGCACTGGAGAGGTGGACTGAGCAGAGGTAAGAGGAAGAAGAAAGCCTTGTGCAGAGAGGCCGCGGAAGGAGGAGAGGCATGCAGTTAGTAAACCGTATGTATGTATGTAATTTATCTAGCTAAGCCAAGGACAAGAGATGGTAAAAATAAAGCTCTTTCATTTGGTAAGTACTGTAACTCTGTGGAGATTTTATTTATCTATTCATTCATTCATTTATGTAGAGGAGATTCTGGACAAGGGAGACAAAAATATGGCAAAAACAATTAGTAACAAAAAAGAGCACTAAAATCATAAGCCTTAAAGAAATTTGCCAAAAAGAATATACGAAATAAAGAGATGTGTATTGAAACCTCCCCTTCCGTCTGTCCTTCCTTCCTACGACTTCAACTACCTGGTGATGAGTTAAAAGCGTTAAGTTGTGTTATCTTTTTGACTTTACTTTGATATATGGGAGTGGCAAATTAAGAAAAATACTCTCTCTCTCTCTCTCTCTCTCTCTCTCTCTCTCTCTCTCTCTCTCTCTCTCTCTCTCTCTCAACACATTACCATTCCAAGCGATTATTTCTGCCACGCGAGAAGGAATATTAGCATTATATTAGACCTTCTTTTCTTACTGTGTGTGTGTGTGTGTGTGTGTGTGTGTGTGTGTGTGTGTGTGTGTGTGTGTGTGTGTGTGTGTGTGTGTGTGTGTG
>NC_059275.1:4776874-4789374 GCF_017591435.1 Portunus trituberculatus
ATTTGCCTCTTTTCTAAATCGGTAAAAAAAATAAATAAAAGGAGAAAAAAAAAAAAAAGATTCCCGGGTTTCCATTTCATATGTAGCAGCGTAAATTAACATCACCACTCGGCATTTTTAAAGGGTCGTTGACATGAAAATAATCTGATTTATAATGTATCTGCGCCATTACGGAGTGGGATAAAAGCTTCGCGACTGACGGAGGGGTGGGAGGTCCGGACATCAACACCACCACCACCATCACCACCACCATCACCACCACCAACAGGTCATGGCCGGGACTGAGATTTGTATACTGATACTACAAAAATAGCAACAACAACAACTATTACTGCTACTGTTACTACTACTACTACTACTACTACTACTACTACTAACACCATGAGAAAGGGAATAATATAGTAAAGATATAATGTTTTGCTGTAATAGTAGTAGTAGTAGTAGTAGTAGTAGTAGTAGTAGTAGTAGTAGTAGTAGTAGTAGTAGCAGTAGTTCATTTTCCTTTTGTTCTCTTTTCTACATTATTCATATATTCATTTACTTTTCTTACGCGACGGGAAGATGAACAAACGAAAAAATAAATAAATAAAATGAGATAAAAGGGAAAAACACACACACACACAATACAAAAACCAAATAAGAAGAGGAAGAAAAATCAGAATCTTTATCAATACCATCTTTTCTTTCTTTTTTCCTATTTTCTTCTCTTCCTCGTTATCACCAATTTCGTTCTTTTCACCAGGCCTTTCATTGACGCGTCTGTTCCTATAATGAGACGAGCTATTTAAGGGGCTCCTCATCCCTCCCCCCCCTTGATGGCCCCCGTCCCCACCTCAGCGCTGCAGGGGAGCTGACTCACTGGTGGGGAACTTTTCTCATACGTCATCATCACCCTCATATCATCATCATCATCATCACCTACGTCAGTATCAGCTTGTCGTTGTTGTTTTTGTTGTTGTTGTTATTTTTGTTGTTTTGTTGTGGGTTTTTTTGTTGTTGATGTTGTTTTGTTGTTGTTTTGTTGTTGTTTTGTTGTTGTTGTTCTTGACGAAGTTGTTGTTGTATTCTTATTTTTCTTATTATCATTTGTTCGTCTTCGTCAACATCATTATTTCATTCTACGTTTTCACCTCTTTCCCCTCTTTCTCTCTTTCTCCTTCACGGTTTTCCCTTGCTTCTCTTCCACTCACCTTCTGTCTCCTTCTCCTCCTCCTGTTCTTTCTCCTCCTTTCCTTCCCCAGAGCTCAGGTGAAATTCTAATCATGTTTCTCAAGCGCTCATGTGGAAGAATCCTTTTAATTTCCCTCTGTGACTGCAGGGAACGAATTTACCCTTCCCATCTCCCCCTTCTTCCCTCGCCCGTCCCTCTCCCTTCACTCCAGCTCACCTGACTTACCCTTCCCTCATCCCTTTGTTCCCCAGTTCAACTCCCTTGCTCAGTTTCAATGTCTGTGTGAGTTTGTTCGTCTGTTCGTTTGTTTGTCTGATGGTTAATCTGTCTTTCTGTCTGTATTCATCATCATTGCTACGATGAACCAGAAGCTGACACAAAAAAAAAAAAAGAAATAAATAAATTAAAAACAGCCTGAGATTAACACTCATATTCAAACATGACAAAAGGGAAGGGTAGAGACGCATGGGAGAGAAATGTACAACTAATACAACATAAGAACATAAGAAAAGAGGGAAGCTGCAAGAGGCCGCCAGTCCTACACGTGGCAGTCCCTGTGTGATTAATTAAAGCTACCTAATTCTATCTATCATCCCCATCCATGAACTTATCTAATCTTCTTTTAAAGTTTCTTATTGACTCAGCCCTGACTACATAACCGCTGAGACCGTTTCACTCATCAACCACTCTGAAAACCAGTTTCTTCCCATTTCTTTCCTACATTTATAGTAAAAACAAAAAAAACAAAAACTGGGGAAAACAGCTTACACAAAAATGACACGGGATTCTTTCAAAGGCACACAAAGTTAATTCACACACACACACACACACACACACACACACACACACACACATCACTTTAGCAATAATATTACAATACACAAAGCATTCACGAGAAAAGAACAAGTAAAGAGGACAGCGTAACTTAATGTATTCCTACCGTAGTTTTACATATAACCCTACATTTAAGTCCTTATTCAGAAACGCTTTGCTCTCTCACCATGACTATTATCCAAGGTTACGGAGATTATTAGCGGGGTTTTCAAGAGTATTTGTCCTGTAGATAATGCAGAAAACTTGTTAGATTTACAGAAACACCCTAAAATATCAGTATCACTTCAACTAGAGTCCTTTGAAAATAGTGAAGGTGCGGCGTGGAGGTGTTTCAGAATATGGGCCAAATACACCGCAGATGATGATTGAGAGAACGAAGTGAGAGAGAGACACATTAACCTCGTGGTATATACAGTTCTGAGTCCGCTGGGAACGAATTTCTGCCTCGGTAAGTAAAGATATGTAGGAGATACGGCGATGTGGGACGTGGAGATACGAGGAAGAATATTTTGATGACGAAGGGGGATTTGAGTACAAGGAATGTGATTTATAGATGGAGAGACGTTGCATTAGTAAGTAACAATATACACCCAACACCATACCACCTCGTAAAAAAATGGAGGCTGATACATAAAAGACTATGGCGTTATTTTGTACGTAAGGGAATAAAATGGACATGACAGTTCACCCATAACTCTTCCAGTAGTGAGACGCATTTTTTCTGATTTTATGGTATGATTAATCTCTTCAGTACAGAGACGCGTTTCCATATTCATTCATCTTACTATTCAGTGATTTTATACAGCTTCAGAAACTCGTGTGGGGCATTAGAATAGTGGAGTCTATAAACATTAATGTTCTGACCTCCATAGACCCTTCATAATGTCAATAAAATGGTCTGATCGTACACAAATCTCAAGGTAAAAATGAGTTCCAGTACTGAAGGAGTTAAACGATATTATGGAGGTCAATAGATTAATCGCCAAAGTCCTTACTATTCTAATCCCAACATATGTATCTGAAGCTGTACAAAATAGCCAAAATAATAACCAGAATGAACATGAAAACCCATCCTGGTACTGAGAGATTAATTTCTTACTGCCAACAATCATGGTGTCCTGCAGAAATTTGTGTAAGTAAATTGGTATGATCCGTGTGTCCTTTTATAAGAATAACGCCTTTCTTTTGTACAACTGTGTTATTTAGAAAGTAAGAGAAGCAAATAGCCATGTGTGTGTGTGTGTGTGTGTGTGTGTGTGTGTGTGTGTGTGTGTGTGTGTGTGTGTGTGTGTGAGAGTCTTGTGCAGCGAGGCCGCAGGAGGGGGAAGGCATGCAGTTAGCAAGTTCAGAAGAGCAGACAGCATGAAAACAGCGGTAGAAGACAGATAAAGATGCAACATTGCGGCGGTGACTTAAAGAATCAAGACAGTCAGTTAGAGGAGAAGAGTTGATAAGACGAAAAGCTTTAGATTCCACCTTGTTTAGTAAAGCTGTGTGTGGATCCCCCAGACATGAGAGCCATACTCCATACACGGGCGGATAAGGCCCTTGTACAGAGCAAGCAGCTGGGAGGGAGAGAAAATGGACGAAGACGCCATAGGACACCTAACTTCTTGGAAGCTGATTTAGCAAGAGTAGAGATGTGAAATTTCCAGTTTAGATTTTTAGTGAAGGATAGACCGAGTGTGTTTAATGTAGAGGAGAGGGAAGTTGAGTGTTATTGAAGAAGAGAGGATAGTTGTCTGGAAGGTTATGTCGAGTAGATAGTTGTAGAAATTGAGTTTTGAGGCATTGAACAAAACCAGGTTTTCTCTGCCCCAATCAGAAACAAGTGAAAGATCAGAAGTTAGGCGTCCTATAGCATCTCGCCTTGAGTCATTTAATTGTTGTTGGGTTGGGCGTCTGTTGAACGCTGTTGAATAATGCAGGGTGGTATCATCAGCATAGGAGTGGATAGGGCATTGAGTCAGATTTAGGAGATCATTGATGAATAATAGAAAGAGAGTGGGTGATAGGACAGAACCCTGTGGAACACCACTGTTGATAGTTTTAGGGAAGAACAGTGACCGTCTACTACAGCAGCAATAGAACGATCGGAAAGGAAACTGGAGATGAAGGTACAGAGAGAAGGATAGAATCCGTAGGAGGGTAGTTTAGAAATTAAAGATTTGTGCCAGACTCTATCGAAGGCTTTCGATATGTCAAGGCCGACAGCAAAGGTTTCACCGAAGTCCCTAAAGAGGATGACCAAGATTCAGTTAGGAAAGTAAGAAGATCACCAGTAGATCTGCCTTTACGGAAACCATACTGGCAATCAGAGAGAAGGTTGTGAGCTGATAGATGCCTCATTATCTTCCTATTAAGGATAGACTCAAAGGCTTTAGAAAGGCAGGAAATCAAAGCTATAGGGCGGTAGTTAGAAGGATTGGAGTGGTCACCTTTTTAGGGACAGGTTGAATGTGAGCAAACTTCCAGCAAGAAGGATAAATAGAAGTAGAGACACAGATGAAAGAGTTTGACCAGGCAGTGAGCGAGTTCGGAAGCACAGTTTTGAGAACAACAGGAGGGACTCCATCCGGACCGTAAGCCTTCCGAGAATCAAGGCCAGAGAGGGCCAGGAAAACGTCTTTATAAAGAATTTTAATTTTAGGGATGAAGTAGTCAGAGGGTGGAGGAGTAGGAGGAATATGCCCAGAATCATCCAAAGTTGAGTTGGTAGCAAAGGTTTGAGCGAAGAGTTCAGCTTTAGAAAAGAAGAGACAGCTGTAGAGCCATCTGGATGAAGTAAAGGAGGAAAGACGAAGAAGTAAAGTTGTTAGAGATATTATTGGCTAGATGCCAGAAATCTCGAGAGGAGTTAGAATTGGAAAGACTTTGACATTTTCTATTGATGAAAGAGTTTTTAGTAAGTTGGAGAATAGATTTGGCATGATTACGGGCAGAAATATATAGGGCATGAGTTTCAGCAGTTGGATGGCTACGGAACCGTTTGTGAGCCGCCTCTCTATCATTGACAGCACGAGAACAAGCAGAGTTAAACCAAGGCTTTTTAGCTTTAGGGTTAGAGAAAGTATGAGGAATGTATAGCTCCATGCCAGAGATAATCACCTCTGTTATGCGCTCGGCACAAAGAGAAGGATCTCTGACATGAAAACAATAATCATCCCAAGGAAATCAGAATAGTACTGCCTTAGTTCCTCCCACTTAGCAGAGTTAAAATGCCAGAAGCACCTCCGCTTAGGCGGGTCCTGAGGCTGCACTGGAGTGATAGAACTGGTAACGGAAATTAGATTGTGGTCGGAGGAGCCCAACGGAGAGGAAAGTTTAACAGAGTAAGCAGAAGGGTTGGAGGTTAGGAAAAGATCAAGAATGTTGGGCGTGTCTCCAAGGCGGTCAGGAATACGGGTAGGGAACTTCACTAGCTGCTCTAGGTCATGAAGGATAGCAAAGTTGAAGGTTTGTTCACCAGGTTGGTCAGTGAAAGAAGATGAAAGCCAAAGCTGGTGGTGAACATTGAAATCCCTAAAATGGAGATCTCAGCAAAGGAAAGTGAGATAAGATGTGCTCCACCTTGGAAGTCAAATAGTCAAAGAATTTTACATAGTCAGAGGAATTAGGTGAGAGGTATACAGCACAGATGAATTTAGTTAGAGAGTGACATTGAAGTCTTAGCCAGATGGTAGAAAATTCTGAAGATTCAAGATTGTGGGCACGAGAGCAGTGGTGTCGTTACGCACGTATGCGCAACATCCAGCTTTGGATTGAAAATGAGGATAGAGCAAGTAGGAGGGAACAGAAAAGGGGCTGCTGTCAGTAGTCACAGACAACTGTGTTTCAGTTAGGAAGAGAAGATGAGGTTTAGTAGAGGAGAGGTGGTGTTCCACAGATTGAAAATTAGAACGAAGGCCACGAATGTTGCAGAAATTGATAGTGAAAGTATTAGATGAAGTGTCAAGACACCCAAGGTCGACAGCAGAGGGCAGTCCGACCTGGGGACATTTATGGTCCCCTCCCCAGAGGGGGACTCCGAGGCAGGGCGTGGTGAAGCCATTATTAAATTTTGATTTGAAGAGAGTGTAAAAGTGTAAGGTGTTGTAGTGTAGTGTAGGAAGTAGTAGAAGTTGTCTGTGTGTGTGTGTGTGTGTGTGTGTGTGTGTGTGTGTGTGTGTGTGTGTGTGTGTGTGTGTGTGTGTGTGTGTGTGTGTGTGTCAAGAGAGTGGACAATAGGAAAAAAAAGTTGTCTTGTCTTTTATTCAGAAGCTCTTTTCTCTCTCGCCACACTGATTTATTAACGTTACAGATGACGTGTCGGATTTTCAAGAGTGTTTCTTTCATCAATAATGTAGAAATGTCGTTAATATATCACTAGAACCGTACAGACACGCTCAAAAACACGTGTAACTTCTATTAGGGCCATTTTACATAGTCAGGGTGCGACGTGAGTGTTTAAGAATATGGGTCCCTATTCAGAAACGCTTTGCTCTCTCGCCACGACTGTTTTCCAAAGCCACTGGGATGATTGGAGGGGATTTCAAGAGTGTTTATCCTATTTATAATGTAGAAATATTGTCATTCTGCCTCTAGAACAGTAAAACAAGACTCGTGTAAAGGCTTTGGAAATAATGGAGGTGAAGCAGAGAAGTGTTTGAGAATATGAGCTAAGGTTCCTGGTTTTTTTTTTTTTTTTATTTATCTATACCATGTGGGGTTTTCACGCGAATTTTTGGGCTAAATGGGATACTTTTTGTGGTACCTCCTATCTCAATGCCCACCCTCTAGGAAAGCCTTGCCCCGAGTGAGGAAGCCCAGCCTACACTCGGACCGTGGACAGGATTCGAACACCTGCGCTTGAGGGAAGAGGAGACAAGGCACACACCTACCACGATCCACACGACTACACCCTCTACAGAAAATATTGTACTAGAGAGAGAGAGAGAGAGAGAGAGAGAGAGAGAGAGAGAGAGAGAGAGAGAGAGAGAGAGAGAGAGAGAGAGAGAGAGAGAGAGAGAGAGAGAGAGAGAGAGAGAGAGAGAGAGAGAGAGAGAGAGAGAGAGAGAGTTTTCATGTGACTATTAGTCCTTAGAAATCAAAAATAAAAAAATAAAAAAATGAAAATGAAAATAAAAGAAATTAGAAAAGAAAAAGCAAAATAAAAATATAAAAATTAGAAAGTAAAAAGAAAAAGGAAAAGAAAAAGGAAAATAAATTAGAAAATAAAACAAAAAGAAATTAAAAAAAGCTGAAGAAAAAAATATCTAGATAAAATGGAAATTAGTAAAACCATACCAGCTCTCTCTCTCTCTCTCTCTCTCTCTCTCTCTCTCTCTCTCTCTCTCTCTCTCTCTCTCTCTCTCTCTCTCAATAGTTGGGAGGCTTAGGTGGATTTGATTACCTACTCCCTCTCTCTCTCCCCTC
Organism: Portunus trituberculatus; assembly: GCF_017591435.1. Lineage (NCBI taxonomy): Eukaryota > Metazoa > Arthropoda > Malacostraca > Decapoda > Portunidae > Portunus > Portunus trituberculatus. Next base: position 4,784,295 of record NC_059275.1, read on the forward strand.
AGGCAGCGTGTCAACAATAGAAATTTAATTCACACGCCAACACCCTCTACAGCAGGGGTTCTCAACCTGGGGTACGCGTACCCCCAGGGGCACGTGAGAGGAGTTTTTGGGGTACGTGGCAAGTTTCTCAAAATGCTTCAGTTTTGAATAGCAGCAAATTTGTTTGTAGTATACAATGTGTCCTTCACTAGAACCAGGACACGTTAACAACGTTAACAAGGAAACTCTTGGAGTTATATCACTTGAGAGGAAGCTCTCTTGGATTACAGTTGCCACACAACCTTGCAAACCTATAATATTTGTTCTGATTTATTATTTTAAGTGTTATTCACACACACAGTGACTTATTTATCACTGTTACTAGTTACAAGTTGCAACTAGCTGCAAGCAACACTAGTTCACTGCCATAATGATCGAAAATTGTCTGATATAGTTCCTTTTGGTAAATGCATTGCATGTTAGTCACATATAGTGTCTCCTGTGAGGTACCAGTTCCTATCGACACTACCTCATAGAAACATACTAATATTAATTAAAAATTGTGTCTGCTCCACATATATAACACAATTTAAACTTAATAAACTAAGTCAATAAACCATGCATTTATTGTTACCCTTCCTGACGCTGCATTGTGGGTAAGGGTACGTGATCAATACTGAAAGACTTCGAGGGTACATCACATTAAAAGGTTGAGAAGAAGAAGAATTAACCTGTGCAGAAGCGAGGTGAAATGTGTGTTAAGGTTCCGTGCTGTCTTTAAGTCTCTAGAAATGAAAGATCTTGGTACACCAGACAATTATGTTTTGCTCTATATTATGATGTCAGTCGTATAAACTCAAGTAACTATAAAGAAATACCATGGTAGAATAAGAACAGAAAAATACTGGTAGGAGTAAAACCCTGGCAAATCAATAGATACATCGTAATACAGTGTTTAGAGACGATTACTCTGTACCGCGAGACGATACTGACTCTCTCCTGAATTAAACCAACCTGCGAACACTGAAATTGTGACAGTTTGGGTCCTCTCCTATTGATATTAATCAAAGTATTGCGATTTATTCACAATAGTAATATATTACACTCCGACGGAACACGGGCCTAATGTGTTTGAGATGTGGCATTTTGTTATAGTACATTTCGCTCTATATAGCGACTGTTTAGGACTAAAAAACTGTAGCTTCAGGTAGATATTCAATAATGTTATCTATCGATTTTCAGTCTTAAAGTAGGGGAAAATTACGAATATTGATGCATTTCTTTTATAGTCCTCCTTGCTTCTCGAAAAGGTGCACGAATTTAGAAAAGGTTGAAGAACACTAAACTGTACCCTGAAAAAAATACAGTAAAAGATAAGATAAAATGACCAACATCTCTATTATTACGGAAGCTAATAATAATACCAAGACTAATTAAGTAATTCAGAGATAACGAAACGAACGACGATCACGAGAGCTTCCACGATAACAGTGTGTACGATAAGATTTGATTCCAGATTCCTCGATAGCGCTCCGAGTTTCCAAGATAACAATGGCATTCCAGTTTCCTCGATAGCGATGCAAGTTTCCAAAATGACGATGCCTTTCCATGATAAAGATGCCCTTCCAGTTTCCAAGATAATAATGCGAGTTTCCACGATCAAGATGCAATTCCAGTTTCCACGGGAACGATGCGGGTTTCCACGATGTCGATGCGGTTCCAGTCCTCACGATGCGATTTCAAGACACAATATTGAAGTCCACTTGCCTACACAGGTACTGGGACGAACCCTTTCACCCCGTAAGGATCCACCCAACACCCTTGAGTGCGAGTAAAGTGACGCTGCCACCTTCCTGCGCTGCAATTGAAGTCCACTTGCCTACACAGGTACTGGGATGAACCCTTTCACCCCGTAAGGGTCCACCCCACACCCTTAGGTGCGAGGAGAGTGGCGCTGCCACCTCACTGCGACGCAATTGAAGTTCACTTGCCTACACAGGTACTGGGGCGAACCCTTTCACCCCGTAAGAGTTCACCCCAGACCCGTGAGTGCGAGGAGAGTGACGCTGCCACCTTACTGCGCCTCACACGGGTAGCCATGAGCATAACCCGCCACACTCCACTCCCCAAACACTGTCAGTGAGTCCTTTTCACCCCGTAAAGGACCACTGGTACGGTCAGTGCCTGGCTCATGGCGCACAGCGTGCCCTCGTTCATGGCGAGTTGTTCAGCCCGATGTCATTATAAGCAGAGGTCCTGTACACACCACTCACCACCAGACTCTATGCAAGGAGCCCTTATCACCCCTTAAAGGCCCCTCACGGCATCATCTGATGGACGGTAGACACGGCACCCTGCTTAAGGCGACGCCTTGCCTAGTGTGAGGCGCTGCAAGTTGACAACAATCAGTGAGCTTGAAGCCGCGAAGGAAAATGAGTCCACGTTAACAATGGGATTCCACGACAGGTTGCGATTCCAGTGTCCACGGTACAGATGTGTTTGTTGAGGATAACGATCCGTTTATCGAGGCTAACGGTGCGGCGATGGCGATGGCGAAACGATCCAAAGTATTATTACCTACACAGGTACTGGGACGAAACTTTTTACCCAGAAAGGGTCAACCCCAGTCCCGTGGTTATGAGAGCAGTGACGATGCAACCTTGCAATGCCTCACACAGGTCGCCATGAGCAATGACCCGCCACACACCACTCCCCAAACGCTGTCATGAAGTGAGTCCTTTTACCTAACCTAACCTAACCTAACCTAACGTAAAGGACCACTGGTACTGTCAGTGCCTGGCTCATGGCGCACAGCGTGCCCTCGTTCATGGCGAGTTGTTCAGCCCGGTGTCATTATAAGCAGAGGTCCCGTACACACCACTCACCATCATATTCTATGCAAGGAGCCCTTATCACCCTTTAGGGCCCCTCACGGCACCATCCGGTGAGTGGTAGACATTGATCTCTTGCTTATGGCGACCCTTGCCTAGTGTGATGCGCTGCAAGTGGACGACTAGTAGTGAAGCTTGAGGCCACCAAGGAAAAGCAGGACCTGCAGCCAGTTCCTGCCTTGGGCCCCAGGCCGGACCCGACGGCCACCTCCTTCCCCCGTGCGGCGCCCAAGGCCGTCACGGCCCTCAAACATCTTTAGGCCGAAAGTTCTCAATCGTCGTTTTAATTTTGATTCGAATATAAAATCGTCGATGGTAAATGAAAAATAGCTTTGGTGTGAAAGTGTGCAAGAGTTAGCTGATTAATGAAACAAGGTGAGGCAGCTTTGCTCCGGAGTATTTATTGTACTTTGCATGTTGCTGCCGTGAATGTGTACGTGTTTGTGGATGACTGGACAGAAACAGTAGACCAATGGTAGCTGTGTAGCTATTGGGGAACTTTTGAAAATTAGTTAAGCTTCTGGATAGAGTGGATGAGTGCACACAGGTTTGCTTGTCTTATACATAAACTGCCACTTATAAACATAAATTTTTCTATTTCATGCTCTTAGAAAAAAGCAAACTTAGTTTTCTTTATTTCCCTGATCACAATGACGTGTAAATATCAATGTTTCAATCATAAGGAAACACTAGGAGAGGACCCAAACTCTCTCACATGACGACATTGAAGGTATAAATTTGGAGCCTGCAGAGAGAGAGAGAGAGAGAGAGAGAGAGAGAGAGAGAGAGAGAGAGAGAGAGAGAGAGAGAGAGAGAGAGAGAGAGATGTTATTGTTATTTTGAGTCGTGGTAATATTACAGTTTCTACTATCTCTCTCTCTCTCTCTCTCTCTCTCTCTCTGCAGGCTCAAATTTATACCTTCAATGTCGTCATGTGAGAGAGAGAGAGAGAGAGAGAGAGAGAGAGAGAGAGAGAGAGAGAGAGAGAGAGAGAGAGAGAGAGAGAGAGAGAGAGAGAGAGAGAGAGAGAGAGAGAGAGAGAGAGAGAGAGGGGGTGGGGGAGAAATTCAATCTTAAATGTCAAACTCGGGACTGAAATCGTAACTGTCTACATTAAACTTATTATATTTCTCCTCCTCCTCCTCCTCCTCCTCCTCCTCCTCCTCCTCCTCCTCCTCCTCCTCTTCTTCTTTCTCCTCCTCCTTCTCCTCTTCCCCTTCCGTTTCAGTCTTCTGTTTCTTATCCTTTCTCTTCCTCTTCCCATTTTCCTCATTTTCGTCATCTTTCCTTCTCCTCTTCTTCGTACAAAATGATTCCTCCTCACTCAAGCTTCGAGAGAGAGAGAGAGAGAGAGAGAGAGAGAGAGAGAGAGAGAGAGAGAGAGAGAGAGAGAGAGAGAGAGAGAGAGAGAGAGAGAGAGAGAGAGAGAGAGAGAGAGAGAGAGAGAGAGAGAGAGAGGATGGTTCGGAATACATTAAAGAGATTTACATTAAAGCGATGTCAGAATTCCGTGAAAGGAAAATAAATAATGGATGTTACAAAAAATAAGGTAAAGAAAGGAAGAAAGTGAGGAGGAGGAGGAGGAGGAGGAGGAGGAGGAGGAGGAGATAAGAAGGTAGAGACAGCGTAAAAGCGAAAACAACGAGAAACTGGAGAAAGAGAATGAGGAGAACGAAGAAAGTCAGAAAGAGAAAGAGGAGGAAGAGGAAGAGGAAGAAGAAGAGGAGGAGGAGGAGGAGGAGGAGGAGGAGGAGGAGGAGGAGGAGGAGGAGGAGGAGGAGGAAAAGAACGAGATGGACAACACAAGAAAAACAAAGACGAGGAAACGAGAATGTTGGGAAAATAACTACAATCTTGTAAATTTCTTTGACAACACACACACACACATATTCTCTCTCTCTCTCTCTCTCTCTCTCTCTCTCTCTCTCTCTCTCTCTCTCTCTCTCAAACACACACAAACACACCTTCAAATTAATCTTATTCTCTTTCATGATTTTTTTTTTATTTCGTCTAGACATTCACGAGTAGATGTGTTTATTAGTGTTCCTTTGTGAGTGTTCTTTGTCTTTCCTGGAACACTGGAAGCTTGGAATCGTTTCTCCCTCTCCCACTGTGTCGTAAGAGCTGAGTAAAAAGGCAGAAGGGCAAGAAAAGAAAGAAGGAAGGAAGGAAGGAAGGAAGGAAGGAAGGCGCGGATGTAGGAGTAGCCC
>NC_059275.1:4794374-4799374 GCF_017591435.1 Portunus trituberculatus
GAGAAATACCCGATGGAGTCTACGTGTACTCGTAATTGTCTACATCACCGAGTCTCGCCATTCTTCTTCCTCCTCCTCCTCCTCCTCCTCCTCCTCCTCCTCCTCCTCCTCCTCCTCCTTCTCGTTCTCGGCTTCCTCTGAGAAATGAGAGAGAAACATCTTGACTTTACCAGGAATTTTAACTCATAATAATAAAAAAAACATTGAAATAAGTGGAAAACTGTCAAGATCACCTGAACATACATACATATGAACATACACACACACACACACACACACACACACACACACACACACACACACATACATGCATACATACATACATACACACTAAACAACCAATTGATTTCCTGCACCTTCTACTCTTTCGATATACACAAGACACGAGGAAGAAAGGAAGAATAAAGAAGGAAAAGAAGAAGAAAGGAAAAACAAAGGAAGAAGAATAGAAGAAGAAAATGGGAAGAAGGAAGAAAGAAAGAAGAAAGGAAGAAGAAAAGGAAGGGAAGAGAGGTAGAGAGGGAAAGATAGAGAGATCATTTCCCCAACAAATCGATGAAAGAGAAGAGAGAGAGAGAGAGAGAGAGAGAGAGAGAGAGAGAGAGAGAGAGAGTTCACTTCCCAACTAATCATAGGTAAAGTGACATATTCATATTTTCCCTTCCCCTTCAAGACATCGACGTTTGGTATAGGCTGACCGACAGTTCCATTAGCAAGACTATGAGGGAAACTTTACACAACTCTTGCTGGCGACTCCTTGTGTTCTGTTCAATAAGGAAATGTCTAAATGTTAGGCTTGTAGAGGTGTGTGTGTGTGTGTGTGTGTGTGTGTGTGTGTGTGTGTGTGTGTGTGTGTGTGTGTGTGTGTGTGTGTGTGTGTGTGTGTGTGTGATGAGAGAGAGAGAGAGAGAGAGAGAGAGTGAGAGAGAGAGAGAGAGAGAGAGAGAGAGAGAGAGAGAGAGAGAGAGAGAGAGAGAGAGAGAGAGAGAGAGAGAGAGAGAGAGAGAGAGAGAGAGAGAGAGAGAGAGAGAGAGAGAGAGCCGTCACTTTCCCTCATAACCTCCCGAGTCTATAGATACAAACTTTTCTCATGAAGTTATTTTTGCGAATATTTTATGAGGAGCCGAGATTAAGAGACAAAGAAGAAGAAGAAGAAGAAGAAGAAGAAGAAGAAGAAGAAGAAGAAGAAGAAGAAGAAGAAGAAGAAGAAGAAGAAGAAGAAGAAGAAGAAGAAGAAGAAGAAGAAGAAGAAGAAGAAGAAGAAGAAGAAGAAGAGGAGCAGGAGGAGGAGGAAGAATACAAAGGAATACAAAGGAAAGACAAACAGCAGCAGACATTTTTGTCCTTTCAAAGCTGCTTGGTGACTACTTCTAACTAGTTACAGAGGACAGAGACAAGACAGTACATGAAAGGCTCCTCTCCACCCACCACTCCCTTCAGCTTTCGTTGGCATGGAAAAATAGTTTGGAAAAGTACCATGCAGTGTGGAAAAACTGACATGGAATTTTCACAGGAAAGGATGAAAGGAGATTCTACTATTCACCATACAGTGAGCTCTACATATCTATCTGAGAAAAATGACGCACAAAACAATAATAATAATAATAATATTGTTTGATTATTGGGACAAGAAGAGAGCTTGTTGGGGGTTATCTTTTAAATATTTATCAATTTTTCTTATGAATGATGTAATAGAAGTACTGTTCACAATTTCTGAAGGAAGCTTATTCCAGATATTAAAAATTCTATTAAAGAAAAGTGTTTTGCCTCGTGGGATTTGAAGCGTTGGGTGTAATTTTAAATCCATTATTCCTTGTTATGTTGGAATGATCAATGATAAAATACTGATTAGTGTCAGGGTTGTTACATCCTTTAAAAATTTTGAAAACTTAAATTAGGTCTCCTCTTATCCTGCGCTTCGTTAAGCTGAATAGATTTAATGCTTCAGTCGTTCCTCATACGGCTTATTTCACCGCCCCATGTACGTTGAGATCTCTCGCTACTAAAAATGTTATAACCATCAAGCGAGTACTCGGCAAAGTAATCTGTGTGCTGAATTTATCCACGTTTCTGTGATGCCAATGACAGAAAATTCTACTCCACTTATCTTGTATCTTAATAATTAAGCTAACCTGACCACCTCAAATCTAACGTAACTTGACATTAACTAACGTAACCAAACTTAACTCTTGCATTTCTTCTCTCTACAGCTGTTCTACTTTTTACTTTACACTGGAACAAATATTGCAAGTCAAGACTATTTACCATGTTCATGCCTCTCATTTTTTTCAAGGTTGCAAAACACAGATGGTCATTATACTGGCTGTGCAACTAAAAGAGATTGTGTTAGATTATTTTCCCGACACACTGAGATAAAATACTGATTACTGTCTGTTACAAATTCAAACATCAAATTTCGACTTCGTGTGTGTGTGTTTCGAGCTTTCCTTTCCTACTTCCTTTTGTTATGAAATACAAAAATGTGAAGAGTCATGAAGGCGAGAAGTTATGGATGAAGGAAAGAAAACCTGCTGGACATAGCCAGCAGCTCCTGCCTCTCACCGGCACACTTCATCGTGTGCCGGTGTCCTAATCCTTCGCTGTGGCCGTCGTGGTGGAGGCACATAGCGCTGCTATACATATTTTCAAACTCATTCGCATATGATTTTTAATGTTTATTCAGCGTGTGTAGAGAAAATCACGTTTTCCTTTGCGATTCCAATGAAGGCTGGTGTTCATCGATTGACTTGGCTTTATCAACACGTTGTCACCGCGTCCTGTAAAACAATGTGAGCATGGCAAGAACTTAGTGCGCGTAGTGAACACCGCCTCTGTGTGACTGACTGACTGCAGGCATGTCATATACCATACAGAAGATAGCAGACTCTTGGGGTGTGAATGCGGTCACTGCTGCTGCTGCTGCTGCTGCTGCACTCTCTCTCTCTCTCTCTCTCTCTCTCTCTCTCTCTCTCTCTCTCTCTCTCTCTCTCTCTCTCTCTCTCTCTCTCATGGTAATGTAAGAATGAAAAGGACACACTCGAGTTGCCAATACCATGTCGTTCCCGTTCAGGCAAGTCATTATTTAATTTAGTTCGCCAAGAATAGTGAGGAGAAGAAGAGAAAATGAAAAAGATTTAAATAAGAAAAGACAAACGAAAGAAAAGGATAGTGAGTAAAACAACAACAACAACAACAACAAACACTGCCACCTCCGACAGCAAACATTATTAAAACTGTTGTGACATCCAGGATAATGAAACGAGAGAGAGAGAGAGAGAGAGAGAGAGAGAGAGAGAGAGAGAGAGAGAGAGAGAGAGAGAGAGAGAGAGAGAGAGAGAGACCCAATCCTTGTCTTCTTCATTTTCACTTCATCTTCACGACACTGGAAACTTGACATTCTAATCTCTTTTCCAACAAATACGAATCAATATTTAACCCCTTCAATAATGGGACACATTTTTGCCTTTTAACCCCTTCAATAATGGGACACATTTTTGCCTTGAGATTTGTGTATTAGACCATTTTATTGACATTAGGAAGGGTCAATGGAGGTCAGAAGATTAATGGCCACAGTATATACTATTTCAATATCCCACATGAGTTTCTGAAGCTGTATCAAACCATCAGATACTAAGCAGAATGAGTATGGAAACTAGTCATGGCACTCAAGAGGTTAATACAACACCTATTTCCTCCTTCAGTTTAACGCCACAACACACTGAAAGACACGAGAAGGTGAACAATCTAAATAATTCTTCCTTCTATGCTTCTTATTTCAAGGTCATCAGTTCCTCAAGGTGGAGTTTGAATCCCTCTATTCCTTTATCCTCGTATTCTCGATTCACGAACCATAGGGAATTCTGAGACAGGTCTTTAGTTTCTCCTCACCCCAGGGACAGCAAGGGCGAGGTGCGTGGGTCGTGGTATAGTGGAACCATGCGTGCTTTGGGGTCCGAGGGGCCTCCAAGCGCACGGGTTCGAATCCTGTCCACGGTCCGAGTGTAGGTTGGGCTTCCTCACTCGGTGGAACGGTTTCCTAGTGGGTGGACTTCGAGATAGGAGGTACCCCAAAAAATACCCCTTTTACCCCATAAATTCTCGTGAAAAGCCCAGATGGTAAATATATAAAAAAAAGAAGAAGAAAAATAAAAGGGACAGAGAAATCATATCACAAGACACTGACTCCTCCATTCCTTCACACCTCCTCCTGTGGGTCGTGTGTGTGGGTGTGTGTGCTGGTGTGTCACGGTGGAGGATAGATGTGCGTTCCTTCACCTTCTTCACCTTGCCTATTTTGACAAGATTTCTGGTTAATACTGACTAAGTGAACGTGACTTTTATTATTGAAGTATGTGGTGTTTGCTGGTGCTTTGTTGCGTGCGTCTGGCAAGCACCTCGACCCTCGCTGGTAATGTGCACGCTAACCTGTTTCCTTCACGCTGCTTGGAGGGATGTGGTGTGATATTACAGCTGCCATACAGAGGAAGGAACGTCGTTATTGGAAAGCATGTGTTTGATGATGAAAATACTGAAGAAACAGAAAGAAAATGTCAATGTTTAAGCTAACCGAACTTAAACTAACCTGATCTTACCGAGCCCATTCCTTTTCTCGTTTCTACTACGATTTTCTTTTGTTGGGGAAGCTCTCTTCACTAAAAAAATAATGAATAGATAATAAATAAATGAATAAATTGATAAATGAATGAAATGAATAAATAAATGAGAGAAAAGAAGAGAAAGAAAACAGATAAGACAGAGAGTGAGAAAGGATATATGGAGGATTGCTGACCTGAAGGCTGCATTCATCAGCCACTACACCACTGATGACATAAAAAAAAAAAAAATTGAATATATAACAACAAGAACCATGACACAGCATTAAGAAAAACAATCTAAAAGACTCAATTCTCCTACAATATTTTCTACAACTACTACTCTTACTACTACCACTACCTCTACTACTACTACTACTACTACTACTACTACTACTACTACTACTA
>NC_059275.1:4809374-4816874 GCF_017591435.1 Portunus trituberculatus
AAGACGTCATGTTACTCGGCACTCACTACTTCCACTGGGTTTTTGTTTTCCTTCAGTCTTTTCTCTTATCCACTGAAAGTCTTCTAATTGATATATTCTGGCCAGATCAGAGGATAGAACACTGAAGGTTTTGAGTGAAGGCAGTGGAAGAGCGTCATGTTACTCGGCACTCACTACTTCCACTGGGTCTTTTCTCTTATCTACTGACACTCTCCTAATTAATATATTCTTTCTTGATCAGAGGACTTAAGACTGACGGACTAGAGTGAAGCCAATGGAAGAGCGTCGTGTTACTCTACTGCCCCTCATAATAGTACCATATTTTCCAGACTCACCGATGTGTAGTGACCTCTGATGCCTACACTTGTCTGAACATGTTTCCCTCTCTCATGTGATCGATGCTGACTATTATTGACAACATTCTATTTTTTGTTGTGTTTAGCGTGTCAAGGAGATAAGTTCAAGGGAAAAAAAACATGAAAAATAAAAAGAGTAAGATGGGCAAGAAAGACGCTCAACTTAACTCATCCGTCTCTCCCCTCAAAAAAAGTTATGGGGAGTTGAAAAAAGTTATAATCAATTTAATTTCTGCCATGTCCTAACACTCCCCCTTCGAAGCAGTGTTATATTGAAATTTCTTTATCAATTTCTTTGCATAATACAGGCTAGAATAATCTTACTAATGTGTGTAAGAGACTTTTTTTTTTTTTTAACAATAGACTTCACTCCAATAAGAAAAAAAAATTAGGAAAAAAAATATATTGCAATTACGTTTGAAAACCTTGAGTCTTGTATGTTAAACTTCACGGAATAGAATTAAAGAGTAAAGTTTGTTGACGCATTAACTTGTGTGCTGTGTATAAGAAACCCGCGGAATAAAAGCCAGGGAGAAAATTCCACGTAAGATAATTCAGACCTGTCAGGCTTTTATGTTACGGGGAGAGGGGGAAAAATATATAAAAATGCGAGATATTGAGTTTACGTCTTTCTTTTGTTTTGGTTCTGAGTAGTGATGGTGGTGGTGGTGGTGGTGGTGGTAGTGGTGACGATGATGATGATGATGATGATGATGATGAGGAGAAGAAAGAAGAGGAAAAATAATGACAGTATAAAAACATGAAAAAAAAAAAAAATAATAAAGAGAAAAACAAAGATAAAAAAGCAAGAACAACGAGAATAACAATACTACTACTACTACTACTACTACTACTACTACACCACTACTACTACTACTACTACCACCACAACAACACCACCACCACCACCACTACTACTACTACTATTATTACTACCACCACCACCACCACAACAACAACAACAAAAGTAATAATGATAATGATGATAATAATAATGATAATGTCCATAACTATTACAACCAACTATTTGCTTAAGCCAGTGCGTGCCTGAAGTAATTAGACCTGTCTTGACTCGAATAAACCCATTATGTGGATGCCACCCGTGTGTGTGTGTGTGTGTGTGTGTGTGTGTGTGTGTGTGTGTGTGTGTGTGTGTGTGTGTGTGTGTGTGTGTGTGTGTAGTCGTCATAGTACAATTTGAATAATATATAGACTGAAACATCCACGCAAGTACACACACACACACACACACACACACACACACACACACACACACACACACATAATCCATTCCCAAACTAATTTTCAAATTCTTTCCAAATCCGACATCAATACGCTAGAATTCTCTCTCTCTCTCTCTCTCTCTCTCTCTCTCTCTCTCTCTCTCTCTCTCTCTCTCTCTGTCTGATACATATGATCCCTTTCCTCTCTTATTCTCTGTTCGTCGTATTTAATTTCCTCCACTTTCCCTGCACGTATTTCCATTTCCCTCCATCCTTCAGGTCTCCCTTATTTTCCTTTCCTCTCCCCTCATCACTTACGCATCATTCTTTTTGGGCTTTACCATATACACTCTTTTTTTCCTTTCCTTCCCCTCTCAATTTGTCCTCTTGTGGTTTCACTTTCCTTTCACTCCATACTCGTCCCCTTTCTATATCACACACACACACACACACACACACACACACACACACACACACACACACACACACACACACACACACACACACACACACACACAGATCTTTAAAGTCCCAATATTGACACACGCAACCTTGCAATACCGGCAAAGGTATACGATTTTATTTTGGTTCTTCCTTTGTGTTCATTTGTGGTTGTTAGCGATACGAGTGTTTTAGGGGTTATTGTTGTAGATTATTTTGTGTTTCTTTGTGTTTGGCAAGGATTGGGTGTTTTTTTCTTTCTTCCTTTGTGTTTCTTTGTGTCGGTTAAAGATTTTTTATATTTTAATTTTTTTTTCCCTTATCTTCAATCGAGTGAGTTTATATTAGGGGTGTTTGCCTTTCCCACATTTGTTCTTCCTTTATGTTCCTTAGTGTTAACCAAGAATGTGTGTGTGTGTGTGTGTGTGTGTGTGTGTGTGTGTGTGTGTGTGTGTGTGTGTGTGTGTGTGTGTGTGTGTGTGTGTTGTCGTGTACATATGCTTGTCCTTTCTCTTCCTCCTAAGTTTTCGGCATCGCAGTTGACCGTGGCCCTAAGAAGCTACATCAAGGCACTCATATTTCACCCTCAGGTTCTTAAGAGGCAGTGTAGTGAATATATCCTTCCTTCACCTCCAATCTCTATACACCTCAAGTAGCTAGGCCTCACTCTTGTCCTCTCAGCCTCTACTCTCTGACAGCAGCAAGGGCTGAGACAAAGGAGTGCCCGGAGTGGAGTACTTTAGGGTCAATAGAAGACTCTTTCACTGCTACAAGAGGTGCTGGATGTAAGAAGCCTCCAAAAGCCAGTCTCCAGCCTACATCAGAGCCTCCTTCATCAGTGTAGGAAGAATACTGAATGAATGGATGACTGACTGAACTGAACTGATTAATTACTAACTCACTGATTGACTGATATTTTGCTGTGAGAACAAGAAAATTCAAGTTACAGTTATTTCACGTCACCAGATTATTCATTATTCATTTAGCGATGGAGATTCGTAACAGGTTCCAAAAAACACTTCCCTGCACGAATCACTGCATGTCAGAACCTCCTCAATGCAGTCTTACGTAATTCTTGTCCCCATTTTCTTCATTGGCATCAACAAATTAACGTTACCTAAACAGTGATTGCACATTTCTTTTCTTACATTTTATAGTCTGCTCTTCTTTACTTGTCTGTGAATGGGAGTGGCGAACGTAAGACTTCTTTTAGTGTATATCCGTGCTGTGTCATTCCATCATGTATAGTAACGGAGAGAAAGAAAGACAAGCTGCACTCACTTTTATTTCGTTTTCGTTTTCTCTTTCTCCATCTAAGGCATTCTAATCAGAGAGAGAGAGAGAGAGAGAGAGAGAGAGAGAGAGAGAGAGAGAGATACAATACTGAGCAAATACACAACAAACACACACACACAGACACACACATACACTCCAAACCTCCCTACATCCATATATAATGAAGACCCCACCGCCCTCCACACACAACTGTCGCCCCTTCACCGGCCCCCCGCCCTTCCCCTAACACACTGTCTCTCCCAGGGCCTCGCGGTGCCTGCCTCGACCTCCCCCTTGTCCCTGAACCAGAATATTGGGTTGCTTCCATTTTTACAGGCGCTGGTGCCTCTTTGTTTCGCCTCCTCATGACACAGATGGTGATTCATTTCTTTCCTTAGAGCTGAAATGTAAAGGACTCGTAACTGCTTTCGTGTTTCGTTTCTTCTCCCTTTATTTATTCAGTCTTCATTGTTGTTTTTGGTAGTCTTCCTTTTTCTTTAATATTTTGGCTCTTTCATGGTGTTTCTTCGAGTTGTGACTGCTTACTTGTTTTCCTTAATAGGTGAAAATAAGGCATGCAAATGGAAGTGACAAATTAGATACGTATTTATATTAATTTTCTATCATTAGCCTTTTTTTTTTTTTACTATAGTTGAAAAGTGCAGGTTTTGGAAGTGACAAATTAAAAAGAATGTTATTTTTCATCCGTATTTTTCTCAATAGGCGAAGAAGAGGAATAGTGGTTTTTGAAAGTGACAAATTTGAAAGGTATTTGTTATTTTCTATCAGTAGTTTGCTTAATAGGCGAAAAAGAGGAATACAGGTTTTAGAAATGATAAATTAGCCAAACATTTATATATCTTTTTATCACTGTTTTTTTTCAATAGGCGAAGAGGAATACAGGTTTTGAAAGTGACAAATTAGAAAGGCATTTGTTATTTTTCTATCATTGGTTTTCTTAATAGGCGAAAAAGAGGAATACAGGCTTTGGAAGTGACAAATTAAAAGGCATATTAATTCATCATCCTTATTGATCTTTATAGAAAAAAAAAATACAAATAGAAATCAGAAAAAGAAAACACTTGATACTCCTAAACAGCAAACTTCGAAACGCCCTTTCAGAAACTAGCTTTTTTTCACTCCTTTTTTTTCTCATAATTTTTACTGAGAGTTAATTAGTGTTTTTTTCCAGGCTTCATTTCTGTTCTGTATTCTCCAGCTTGTCTCGTCCATTGCTTCTTTTTATCCATAGTAAAACGGATTATTTTTACTAACCAGCTGACCTCGAACATTCTCTTCAGATATTTTAGTTTTCTTTAATTTTCGTTTATTTTTGCTTTTATTTGAAGTAAGAAATGGGTCCTCTCTCTCTCTCTCTCTCTCTCTCTCTCTCTCTCTCTCTCTCTCTCTCTCTCTCTCTCTCTCTCTCTCTGTGTGTGTGTGTGTGTGTGTGTGTGTGTGTGTGTGTGTGTGTGTGTGTGTGTGTGTGTGTTGTTGGTTTTCTTTTCTATGCAAAACAAAAACAGACAGAAAAACAAACAGGAAGAGAGAACGCATTAAAGAAACGAAGGTGAAATTGAATAAACAAACATATAGAGACAGACATAAAGAAGGAAATGGAAGCAAATAAGATCATAACTTTCTCCATTTTCCATGTTCTCTTTTAGCTATTCTTCCTTTCAGTAAAAAAAAAAAGGGAAAAAGGAAAAGAAAAATGCCAATCACACGAGAACCTCATTTAATTTCCCTTCACAAAACAAGTTCAAAGGTTAACGAAAAAAAAATGTGAAGAAATGAAAAATGTAACAGGTTTTCTCTATTTTCCTTTTGTTTACCCGGGCAAGTCTTCCCTCCATTGTTTAAGGGAAAGAAAGGAAAAAAGCCATTCACACCTCGCACTCAGTCTATTTCCGGGAAAGTAAAAATAGAAAAGGGGAAAAAAAAAAGAAAATTTAAAAAAGAAGATATTTTAAAAGCTGGAAAGAGAAGACGTGGTAGAAAAAATAATGAAAACTCTGATTAATAAAATGAAAAACGGAAAGTCAAAATATATTCCTTGAAATAAATGGAAACAAATAAAGAAAATCATGAAGGGAAAATAAAAAAGTGAATAGATAAATGAAAGAAAGTGAAAATAACATATTCTCATAATCTGGGCATTGTTCTGATTCACGAGAAAATAAAGTATAGAAATAAAACCAAAAATAGGTAAATAAATAAAACAAGACAGAATAAACATGAAAGGAAACAAAAAATAAGAAAAAAAAACTACATAATAAGAGAACGAGAGAAAAAAAAATACGTATCAAAAATTCCTCCTCACTTTAACTCCAATAAGAAAACTAGTGAAATTAAAAGAAAAAAACAGAAAAATAGAAAAGAACGACAAACTGATTGATGTGGAAAAAAAAACTTTACATCCAGACTTCATTATCTTCTGCTGGAAAATTAAATCAAAGGTAAAAAAAAAAAAAGGGGGAAGAGGGAAGGGTGAAGGAGGAAGGGGAAAAGGGAAAGGGATCGAAGGGAAGAAGGTAGGGGAAAAATAGTCAAAGGTAATCGATAAGGGGTCGAGGGGAAAAGGGGGGGTCGAGGGGAAACAGGAAGGGGAAAAATAAAATCAAAGGTAAAAGGGAAATGGTCAAGGGGAAGTCGAGGGGAAGGAGGAAGGGGAAAAAATAATCAAAAGGTAAAAGAGAAGAGGGAAGGGGGAGGAGGAAGGGGAAGGGGTCGAGGGGAAACAGGAAGGGGAAAAAATAAAATCAAAGGTAAAAGAGAAGAGGGAAGAGGGAAGAGGGAAGGAGGAAGAGAAAAAAAGGGTCGAGGAGGAGGAGGAATAGGAAAAAAATCAAATCAAAGGGGAAAAATAAAATCAAAGTAAAAGGAAAGGGGAAAGGGAAGGAAGAAGAAGAAAAAAAAAAAAAAACTTCAATAAAAACAACAAAACAGGAATACGAAGTCACCTCAAAAATTGGCTGAATCTTCCTAATGTCCTGATTCCTTTTTTATTCCTTTATCTTTTATCTCTCTATTCCTTTTTTCTTATGTGTGTGTGGGGGGAAGGGTGAAGGAGGAAGGGGGGGGCGGCAGGAAGGGGGGAAGGGGGGGCTGAGAAGGGCGGGGTGGGGAGGAGACCAGCATGGAAGTGGGTTTTTAAATACAGCTTATATTTGTAAGTACATGTTTCTGACACGTTGAAAAATAAATAGATGAAAATAGATTAAAAAAAAAACTAGATACGAAGAATATGCAAATAAATACAAAATAGACACAAAATTGGATAAAAGATAAGTGAAAAACATATAAAAAGGAGAGAATATAAATACAAAAATAAAAATAAGACATGAAAGATACAAAAAAGATAGATTAAAAAATAAATACAAATAAATACAAAATAGATATGAAATAGATAACAAAAAAAAAACTATTTATTCTCAATACAAAAATACAACAAGAAATTGAATAGATAGAAGAAATTGATGAAAAAAAAAAGTACAAATAAATACAAGATAGAAACAAACAAATACAAAATAGATACAAAATAGATAAAAAAAAAATAACCATCTATTCTCAATACAAAAATACAAAAGACACAAAATAAATAAAAGAAATTGATAAGAAAAAATACAAACAAATAGATACAAAATACAAACAAATAAATACAAAATAGGTACAAAATAGATACACAAAAAACTATACATTCTCAATACAAAAATACAAAAAAGAAAAGAAACTGATGAAAAAATTGATACAAATAAATACAAAATACAAACAAATGAATACAAAATACATAAAAAAGAATAGATACATAAAAAAACCTAACTCTTCTCAGCCGTGTCTCGTTCCTCTCACCGTCATGCATTGAGGAAAAGTAAAAGCAAGTCAGGTCATTCAAGAAAATAAATAAATAATCACAGTGTAGAAAAAGAGGAAATCGAGCCTTTATAAAAAATAGGATAAATAAGAGAAAAGTGAAGAATTTCGATAAGTAGAAGGAAATAGAATGAAAGTCAAGGAGTAAAGCAAATTTATAAATAATAGGATAAATCAAATATACCTTTATAAAAATAGAGAAAAGTGAAGAATTTCGATAAGTAGAAGGAAATAGAATGAAAGTCAAGGAGTAAAGCAAATCAGATCAATGAAGGAAATAAATAATGACGATGTAGAAAAAGAGGAAATCGAGCCCAATCAAATATACCTTT
>NC_059275.1:4821874-4831874 GCF_017591435.1 Portunus trituberculatus
CACACACACAAGTGCGAGAGGTGAATCAGGATATGGTCCCTAGAGTTGCCGTGGAGGAGCAGCCAAGGACAAGCGAGGGCGTTATTGAGGGATGAGCGTCAAATATTAGTTCCCGCCACTCCTTCCTGTTGTTGGCTGACTTTTGCATCAATTGGTCCATGTTGTACTCACACTTTCCCAGAGTAATTTGTTCCACTCAACGATTAAAACTATTTCGGAGTTGAGAAAAAAAAAAGTTGCAGATTCCAGCGTTACAAAATACTAAATATATAACCATGCTGTTGTTTCTCTTCTCTCTAGTGGCGGAGGGGACCATAACACTGACTGCCTGGTGTCGTATCGTGTGTACATAAACCCTACCGTGATCTGGTACTTTCCTGGAATACAAAGTGAGGAAGTTCAGCCTATCAAACGTCTCCTTCGCAATGATTACACAACTTTCGCGGTAAAACGTTAAGCTCTCGACAAATTCAGTCCCAGTTCATTTCAAGCCCTTCACTCACTCGGTGTTCCGCGTCCTGCAATTTCCATGCCAACGAAGACGACTTGGAAATGGGCTCCAGGTCGCTTATGAAGTTGCTGAAGCGTGTCTATAGAGGGAGAGGTGAAGTACAGAAGCTTACTGTGCGAGGCTGGTGATAACTGGAATGCTGGGAGAAAAAACAAAAGAGAGAGAGAAGGGAATGAGGGAAAGAGGGTAGGAATGAAGCAAGAAAGGAAGGAGAGAAAGAAGAAAGGTAGGAGAATAGAAAGAAAGGTAAAAAAAGGAGGAAAGAAAGGAATGAAGGTAGAAAAGGAGGAAGAAATGAAGGTGGGAAGGAAGGAAGGAAGGAAGGAAGGAAGGAAGGAAGGAAGGAAAAAGGCAAAGAAGTAAGGAAACAAGGAAGGAAGGAATGTATGAAGGAAAAAGGACAAAAAAAGGAAGGAAAGTAGAAAGGAAGCAAAGAAGGAGGGAAGAAAGGAATGAAGGTAGAAAAGAAGGAAGGAATGAAGGAGGGAGGGAGGAAGGAAGAAAGGCTCAGGTGATGTCAGGTTAACTTTCTTTCCATTCTTTGCAAACTTCATGAAGAAAAGGAGAAAGAAGGGGAAGATTGGAGAGAGAGAGAGAGAGAGAGAGAGAGAGAGAGAGAGAGAGAGAGAGAGAGAGAGAGAGAGAGAGAGAGAGAGAGAGAGAGAGAGAGAGAGAGAGAGAGAGAGAGAGAGAGAGAGAGAGACAGATGAACGACAGACAGATGACGACAAAAAAAATAAAGACAAAATAAAATACGAATAGGGAAAAGGGGAAAGGAGGAGGGGGAAGAGAGGAATGGAATAAAAAGAGAAACAGAGATGGACAAGAAGGGAGAGAGGGAGAAGAAGCAAGGGATACATGTAAAAAAAGAAAACAGTGATAGACAAGAAGAAAAGAGAGAGAGAGAGAGAGAGAGAGAGAGAAGGGATACATGTAAAAAGAAAACAGTGATAGACAAGAGAGAGAGAGAGAGAGAGAGAGAGAGAGAGAGAGAGAGAGAGAGAGAGAGAGAGAGAGAGAGAGAGAGAGAGAGAGAGAGAGAGAGAGAGAGAGAGAGAGAGAGAGAGAGAGAGAGTCGTTCATATTTAGAAACATGCCTTGCTCTTTAACCACGACAATTTTTCAAGTCCCCAGAAACGACTAGCAGGGTTCTGAAGACAATTTCTCCTTATAATAGACTAGAAATCTTGTTGATCCATCACCAGAACCATAAAAATAACCTTAACCCCTTCAGTACCAAGACGCATTTTCATATTCGTTCTGTTTACTATTTGGTGATTTTATACAGCTTCAGAAACTTATGTGGGGATTAAAATGGTGAAATCTCTGACCATTAATCTTCTGACCTCCATAAACCGTTCCTAATGCAAATAAAATCATCTAATCACACCAAAAAATCAAGGCAAAAATGCGTCTCAGTATTGAAGAAGTTAAAAACATGAGTATCTTCAACTAGAGCCTTTGGAAATAGTCATCGTGGAGCCGCCGTGGTGCAGAGGAACCATGCGTGCTTTGGGGTCCGCGGGGTCTCCAATCGCACAGGTTCGAATCCATCCTGTCCACGGTCCAGTGTAGGTTGGGCTTCCTCACTAGGGCAACGGTTTCCTAGCGGGTGAGCTTTGAGATAGGAGGTACCCAATAATAGTATCCCCTTTAGCCCATAAATTCCCGTGAAAAGCCCACAACATGGTATAAATAAAAAATAAAAAAAGAGCAGAGAGATTCGGAGTACGGGTCAGTGTAGAAATGGGAAGGTAGAGATGGGAAGGTTAAAGAGATGGGAAGGCGACAGGGAGTAGGATAAGGAAGTGTTAGTGTGGCTTATTTCACGTCACGACTTCTGACTAATGATATTTACCTAACAAAATTGAGTTGACGTGTCACTGTACAAAAAAAAAAATAAGGGTAAAAAAATAAAATAAAAAAAGCTGCCTCATTAAGTGAAGAGCCGTCTGCACCTCAAAGACTTTAACGTGACGAAAGAAAAGAAAGCGAAGGAAAAGAAAACGAAGGAAAAGAAAACGAAATCTCTTCAGACGAGGGACTAAATTAAAACACCTCTTTCTTCTCTTTTTTTTTTTTTTTTTTATTCCCAGTGTCCTTAAATTCTTAATCCCGCCAAGAATGTAGTGTTTCTCAAAAGTTGTATTGCCTTTCTCGGCCGCCGCAAACTCAACCAGCGGGGAAAGTGAATTAGATTACAAAACTTGTGTTAAAATTTGCATCGTTATGATTATTGTTATTACCATCACAGTCTGGGAGGGACAAAGGAAGGAAGGAGAGAGAGAGAGAGAGAGAGAGAGAGAGAGAGAGAGAGAGAGAGAGAGATGAAAGTATATTGCTAGAGGGAAGTAGGGTTTGTTAGTTCTCTCTCTCTCTCTCTCTCTCTCTCTCTCTCTCTCTCTCTCTCTCTTTACTCTCTGTGTCTATCTATCTATCTATCTATCTATCTATCTATCTATCTATCTGTCTATCTATCCATGTACCTCTTACCGGTTCCTCAATTAATTTAACTTTCCCATTTTTACACTTTTTTTTTCTCTCTAACTTCTCTCCTTACTTCTCTTCATATTCCTATTCATGTTCAGCCCAACCTCTCCTTCCTCCACCTACACACACACACACACACACACACACACACACACACACACACACACACACACACACACACACACACACATTTTTAATATTATCAGCATTGCAATTCCTCCCAAACATCAAAAGGACTCAATTGTACTTCACCTCTACCAATTGATGAAAGAGAGAGAGAGAGAGAGAGAGAGAGAGAGAGAGAGAGAGAGAGAGAGAGAGAGAGACCACGGTGGAATAAAAATAATAATGTAATCCTGCTTTTCCGATTATAAATTCCATGTATTTTCTCTTACACTCTCTCTCTCTCTCTCTCTCTCTCTCTCTCTCTCTCTCTCTCATTACACTCACATAATGGCTCCCTAAACAAGTTCTCATGAATATTTCGACTCGTGGACTTCAAAGGGACACCATATTCCTTTCCTGAGTGACACAAACCCACGCACGCACACACAAACTGACACATTCTCTCTCTCTCTCTCTCTCTCTCTCTCTCTCTCTCTCTCTCTCTCTAAGAATATGTGAATTTCCTATCTATCACGTGAAGGAGGAGGAGGAGGAGGAGGAGGAGGAGGAGGAGGAGGAAGGAGGAGGAGGAGGAGGAGGAGGAGGAGGAGGAGAATAAAAACAACAACGATGGAGAGGAAAAAGAAGAGGAAAACAAATGAATAAAAAAGAAAACTAAAACCAGCAGGATAAGGAAGAGGAAAAAAACAGGAAAAGAAAAGCAGGAGGAAGACGAAGAGGAAGAAAACGAAAAGGAATAAGAATTTAAAGAATAAAGAAAAGGAGAGTTGATAAAAAAAAAGAGAAGACCATTGTGTCTATAAGGAGGGTATTTACTGAAGCACTGGAGGAGGAGGAGGAGGAGGAGGAGGAGGAGGAGGAGAAAAGGAGGAGGAGGAGGAGGAAGCATTTACAGTGTTTTGTTTTTATCGTCTATATATCACTGGGCCACAGGGGGCGGCCATTCCCACGGGAGGAGGAGGAGGAGGAGGAGGAGGAGGAGGAGGAGGAGGAGGAGGAGGAGGAGGAGGAGGAGGAGGAGGAGGAGGAAGAGTGATGAAGAGAGGGATAGAGGGAGGAGGAGGAGTAGAAAGATGGAGAGGGAAACAAGAGAGGTTGGGATAATATTAAGGAAAATGAAAATGAAGCAGCCGGAAGGTAAAGAGAGATAAAGATGGAGATTAGGGAAGAGAAAGAGAAAGAGAGAGAGGGAGAGTGTGTGATAAAGGAAGGAGAAAACCCAACACGAAGGGAAAGTGAAGGGAAAGAAGAGATAAGAGGAGGGAAGATTAGACCGAGCAAAGGAGGAAGAGAGGAAGACAGGAGGTGAAGATAATGATAAGAGAAAAGGGAAAACGTAGGAAAGAAGAGAGAGAGAGAGAGAGAGAGAGAGAGAGAGAGAGAGAGAGAGAGAGAGAGAGAGAGAGAGAGAGAGAGAGAGAGAGAGAGAGAGAGAGAGAGAGAGAGAAAGAGTGAGGAAGAAAAGAAGAAGAAGAGGAGGAGGAGGAGGAGGAGGAGGAGGAGGAGGAGGAGGAGGAGGAGGAGGAGGAGGAGCAGGAGGAGCAGGAGCAGGAGGAGGAGGAGGAATACATAGGAATACATAGGAAAGACGAGTGACATGAGGCCTTGCGACCTATAACGAGGTCACTCGTTTACTAAACTACACGTACAGAAGCTACATACTTAGTACGAGGTAAGGATAGAACAGATGAAGCTCCTCCCCATCTACCACTCCCTCCGGCGTCACCCGGCAAGAAATAAGACGAAAAGGAGGAGGAGGAGGAGGAGGAGGAGGAAGGGGAGGAGGATATTGGTAAAGAACAAAGAAAAGAAGCAAACCCAACGAACCAGATCATTGACGAGAGAGAGAGAGAGAGAGAGAGAGAGAGAGAGAGAGAGAGAGAGAGAGAGAGAGAGAGAACAATAACAAAGGAAAATATGTAACAGTATAAACAAACAAAAAGGAAACAGAGAGAGAGAGAGAGAGAGAGAGAGAGAGAGAGAGAGAGAGAGAGAGAGAGAGAGAGAGAGAGAGAGAGAGAATACGGAGGGAAAAAAAAAGGGGGGAAGAAGGAAGTGGGGCAGTGCATTGTGGGTGGCTCGAGGCTCGTGGAAAAGCTACATTCGAATCTTTTACAATAGCTTCCGAAACAATGTATTAAATCGCCCGTGTAAACCGAGAGAGAGAGAGAGAGAGAGAGAGAGAGAGAGTTTATGTATAAGAATAAAACATGAAACACACATAAACTCATAAAAATCATAGGAAATAAAAAAAAAAAAAGAAGGAAGCAAACTAAGAAAATCAAGACAAACACAATAGCGAGGTGAAAAAAAACACACACACACACACACACACACACACACACACACACACACACACACACACACACACACATAGACAAACGTTTCAGCGCATCCATAGAAAACGTTGGCAAATGTTTTCCTCTCCGCTGCCTGGGACTCCCGAGACTGACTGCAGGAGTGTGTATCGATTCCTGCACGCACTCCCTTCCTTCCCCCTCCCTTCCTCCCCTCCTCCTCCTCCTCCTCCTACGTCCCTTTCTCCTCCCTCCTCCTACCTCCCTCTCCCTACCTCCCTTTTCCTACCTCTCTTCCTCCCCCCTCCCTTCCTCACCTGTCTCCTCCTCCCCTTTCCTCCCTTCCCATTCCTATCTTCTTCCCTTCCCCCCACCTCTCTTCCCCTTCCGACCCCTTCCCTGCCTTCTCCCTCCCTGCTCCTACCTCCCTTTCTCCTCCTTCCTTCCTTCCTCCCTTCCCTTCTATCCCTTCCCTTCCTTCCTTCCTCCCTTCCCCTACCTCCTTTCTGCCACCTCCCTGTCACCTACCTCCCTTTCTCTTTCCCTTCCTTTCTCCCTCTCTTTCCTATCTCCCTCTACCTCCCCTTCTCCTTCCTTCCTCTCCCTTACCTACCTTCATACTCCCTTCCTTCCCCAACCTCCTTTCCCCCTTCCCTCTCTCCTCCCTCCCACTACCTCCCTTTCTTCCCCCTCCCTTCCCTTCCCTCCATTTCCTCCTTCCCTTTCCCTTTCACTACTCCATCCTCCCTCCCTTCCATTTTTACTCTCTCCCTTTTCTCATTCCATCATTTTCCCTCTCTCTTCTCCTTCTCCTGCCTTCATTTCCTCCTTTTCCCTTCCCCTCCCACGTTCATCTCCTTTTCATTCCTTTCTTTTCACATCTCTTCTTTCCTCTTCCACTATTTCACTTTCCCTCCCTTTTATTTTCACTCACTTTCTTCCTTTTCTTCTTATTTATTTTTTTTCTTTCTTTTTTCTCACTCTCCTTTTTATTTTCACTCCTTTCCTTACTTTTCTCCTTACATCTCTTTTCCTATCTTTCTTTTCCTTCTACCTCCATTTCCTCCTCTCCTTTCCTCTCCCACGTTTTTCTCTCTCTCTCTTTCCCTTCCTTTACCCTTCCCTTCACATTTTTTCCTTCCCTTTTCGCCACTCTATTCTCCCTCCCTTCCATTTCCACCCCCTCCTTTTCCTCCCTATATCTCTTTTCCTTCTCTTGTCTCAATTTCCTCCTCCTGCCATTTCCACTACTCTACTCTCCCTCCCTCCCATTTTCACCCCTTTCCTTCCTTTCGCTTCACATCATTTTTCCCTATCTCTCTTTCCTTCCCTCCCTCCATTTCCTCTTCTTTTTTTCTTTCCACAACTCTGCCCTCCCTCACATTGTCACTCCTTTGCTTTCCTCCTTACATCTTTTTTTCCCTTTCTTCTTCCCTTTCTTTAGCCTTCCTTTCACACTTCTCCCTTTCCTTCCTACTAAAGAGAGAGGAAAAGCAAGAAACTAAAGTGTGGAATAAGAAAGATCAGACACAAAGAAGAAAAGGAAAATTGAAAAGACGGAGAATTTGATAGGAAAATGATAAATATAATGAACAGAAAGAGAATGAAAGAGAAACGGAGAAAAATTACAAATGATAAAGAGGATACATAACATAACGAGAATAAATTCAAGATATAAGAAAGAGAGAGAGAGAGAGAGAGAGAAGGAAGAAAAGTGAAGGATAATGAAAAGAAAAGAGGAAAAGACTTGGCAAAAAAGAAAAGATGTGTAAAATAATGAAGTGAAGGAGAAGAAGATGGAAGAGAAGAAAATAAGGATGTAACTGAAGACTTATGAGGAAGAAAGAGAAAATTCAGAGAGAGAGAGAGAGAGAGAGAGAGAGAGTGTGATTTTAAGAGGAGATAGAGGAAGAGGAGAGAAGCAATTGGAGGCAAGCTGGCAGGATGGATGGAAGGAAGGAAGGAAGGAAGGAAGGAAGGAAGGAAGATGTGGAAAATGATAAGAGAATTAGAGAGAGAGAGAGAGAGAGAGAGAGAGAGAGAGAGAGAGAGAGAGAGAGAGAGAGAGAGAGAGAGAGAGAGAGAGAGAGAGACAAAGAGACTATGGTAAAAAAAAAAGAAATAGAGGCAGTGTTAACTTAATGCCTTTCATCTCTGCCATGCCTCCATCAGCTGGGTCGAGGAAAGTCCCTGATTAATATTTCACTCTCTTCCTTAGGCCTCCCCACCTCGCCTCAATATTTAACGAATAGGCTTGAAAGGTACTCGAGTCGTGGTGGTGATGGTGGTGGTCACGGTGATGGTATGTTAGTAGTAGTAGTAGTAGTAGTAGTAGTAGTAGTAGTAGTAGTAGTAGTAGTAGTAGTAATAGGGATAGTAGTAGTAGTAGTAGTAGTAGTAGTAGTAGTAGTAGTAGTAGTAGTAGTAGTAGTGGTAGTAGTAGTAGTAGTAGTAGTAGTAGTAGTAGTAGTAGTAGTAGTGGTAGTAGTAGTAGTAGTAGTAGTAGTAGTAATAATGGCAGTAGTAGTAGTAGTAAAACATATAAACGCATAAACGGGGAGAAAGAGAGAGAGAGAGAGAGAGAGAGAGAGAGAGAGAGAGAGAGAGAGAGATTCATATGAACGTTGTGTGTGTGTGTGTGTGTGTGTGTGTGTGTGTGTGTGTGTGTGTGTGTGTGTGTGTGTGTGTGTAACTATGCTGGTGCTCGGATAGCTAAAAAAAAAAAAAAAAAAAGAGGAAAAGAAGCAGAAAAATGAGGATTTCGCCTTTCATCTTTTCCTAATTCTTTCCTTATTCCCTCATATTTTTCTTGGGACGAGGAAAATATTTTGAGGGGAAACTAAAGAAAAATATAATGAGGACAAAAAAGACTACAGGATTTAAACTTCATAGATGGAGATAACAGAGAAAATAAAGATAGAAAACATTACACTCTCTCTCTCTCTCTCTCTCTCTCTCTCTCTCTCTCAGTCAAATTATACCAAGAAGCGACACTAGTAATTTATCAGTTTGCCCTCCTCCTCCTCCTCCTCCTCCTCCTCCTCCTCCTCCTCCTCCTCCTCCTCCTCCTCCTCCTCCTCCTCCTCCTCCTCTCCTATTTTCTCGACATTCCACATTTTTTCTTATTCTCCAGTTTATTTTTCCTCTGTCTTGTCCTTTTTCTTCTTTCATGCCCTTCCTCATTATTTTTCTCCTCGTCTCTTTCCCACCTCCTCCTCCTCCTCCTCCTCCTCCTCCTCCTCCTCCTCCTCCTCCTCCTCCTCCTCCTCCTTCTCCTCCTCTTCCTCCTCTTCTTTTTTTCGTTACAAGTATTCTTTTCTTATTTCTTTTCAACTTTTGTGCTTCTCTATTTTTCCTCATTATTTTTTTCTATCCTCCATTTTCTCCTCTCCTCCTCCTCCTCCTCCTCCTCCTCCTATGCTTGGCCCTGTTCTTTTCCTTATTTATGTTAATGATATCGATGAGGGCCTCACCTGTAAAGTAAGTAAGTTTGCTGATGATACTAAAATAATGAATAAAGTAGTCACGTCGGAGGATAAAAGAAAACTACAATCAGATCTGGACCGCTTAGCCACTTGGTCAGACAAGTGACAGATGACCTTCAATGTAGATAAATGTAAAGTGTTGCACATTGGTAGCAATAATGATCATACTAATTATTCAATGAACGGTTCCGAGCTTCTTAAGGTTGATGAGGAAAAAGACTTAGGCGTCATAATTACTTCAGACCTCAAGTCAAGTAAACACTGCTCGGAAGTAGTCAAAACGGCAAACAAACTGGTTAGGTTTATCGGTAGAACTTTTCAATTTAAATCAGAAGGGGTTATTCTCACATTGTTTAATGCACTCGTCCGACCTCATCTTGAGTACTGTGTCCAGTTCTGGTCACCCCACTATAGGAAAGATATAGACAACCTGGAGAGAGTCCAAAGAAGAGTCACCAAATTGATCCCACGACTGCGAAACAAGCCTTACGAGGAGCGCTTGAGGGAACTCAACTTGTTCAGTTTAGAGAAGCGGCGTATGCGAGATTTGATTGAACTATTTAAAATGTTCCGGGGCTTTGATAACGTAAATGTAAACAACTATCTCACCATTGACAGCTCCAACACCACTAGAAATAATGGCTACAAGATTACAGGTAAACGTTTCAGGTCAGACGAGGCAAAACATTATTTCTTCAATAGAATTGTAAATGTCTGGAACTCTCTCCCAGCACATGTTGTCCGTAGCAATACGATCGAAACTTTTAAAAAAGGCTTGGACATTTATCACTTCACATTAACCCCTCAAATGACGTACTTTGCGCCTACATAAGATATCCTTTTTTTTGTTTGTAGTTACTGTACTAGATAGTGTAACTTCTTCCATCTTTCCTATCAAATCTCTGACCTTCTCTCCCTGTGGCCACTTCTCTTCTTCCTTGAACCCTGGTGTCCTTCAGCCTCTAACTCGTAGAATCTGTAGTGGTAACATAGGCACACAGACAGCCTCGTTAGGCCCAGTAGAGCTGTTGCTGTCTGTTCCTTCCTTTGTATTCCTTTATATTCCTCCTCCACCTCCTCCTCGTTTTCCT
>NC_059275.1:4834374-4849374 GCF_017591435.1 Portunus trituberculatus
TGACAACAACAACAACAACAACAACAACAACAACAACAACAACAACAACAACAACAACAACAACAACAAAAACAAAAACAAAAGCAAAAACAGTTGCATCATAACATCCTTTCATCAATAAGAACAAACCTCTCTCTCTCTCTCTCTCTCTCTCTCTCTCTCTCTCTCTCTCTCTCTCTATGGGAATAATAACGTACATTCCATCTTCACTCTTCTTTCTTGTTTCCCTCTTCTTCTCCTCCTATTTTCCCCTTCCCCTCTCCCTCCTTTCCTCCCATTCTCCTCCCCTCCCCTTTCCCCACTATTCCCCACGAGGACTACCTATCATTCCTTCACTTATCTCTTTCTCCTCATCCTTCTTCTCCTCCTCCTATTTTTCCTCCTCCTCCTCCTTTTGTTCCTCCTCTTTCTACTCTCCTCCTCTTTTCTCCCATCCTTCTCATTGCTCCTACTCGTTCCTATTGTTATTTTTCCTTTATTCCATCACTTTTATGATATTTACACCTCCCATCTTATTCTCCATCCTCCCCATCCAGTCCCACTCTCATCTTATCTTCTAAATTCCTCCCATCTTTCCCTAAACTTATCATCTTTTTTTCACTTCCTCATTTGCAGCATATCATCATTCTTCCACCTCACCATTTCTTCCCATCCTGACCCATTTTCATCCATGTCTTCCTCATTCCTCCCATCATCTTTTATTCCATCACTTATTGCGTATTTATATTAACTATCCTCCTCCCTATCCTTCTCAAGTTTCCCTATTCCTTCTAACTTTCCCCATTCAGACTTATTCTCGTCCACAGTCTTCCCCATTTCTTCCCATTACCTATGACATGATTCTCCTAATCTTTCACTGCTTTTTTTTTTGTCTGTTTTCACCAAGTTTTCCCCTTCCTTCCCCATCTACCAGCCATCTACTTCTCCTTCCTTCCTGTTACCATTTCCAATCACACAGGATAAGGTGTCACGCAGGGCGCCTTGAAGGATCCATTTGTAAATATGCTGAAGGCATTCTCGCATCTTCACTGGTATCTCTCTCTCTCTCTCTCTCTCTCTCTCTCTCTCTCTCTCTCTCTCTCTCTCTCTGTGTGTGTGTGTGTGTGTAATTCACTGTTTGATCTGCTGCAGTCTCTGACGAGACAGCCAGACGTTACCCTACGGAACGAGCTCAGAGCTCATTGTTTCCGATCTTCGGATAGGCCTGAGACCAGGCACACACCACACACCGGGACAACAAGGTCACAACTCCTCGATTTACATCCCGTACCTACTCACTGCTAGGTGAACAGGGGCTACACGTGAAAGGAGACAAAACCCAAATATCTCCACCCGGCCGGGGAATCGAACCCCGGTCATCTGGCTTGTGAAGCCGGCGCTCTAACCACTGAGCTACCGGGCCGTGTGTGTGTGTGTGTGTGTGTGTGTGTGTGTGTGTGTGTGTGTGTGTGTGTGTGTGTGTGTGTGTGTGTGTGTGTGTGTGTGTGTGTGTGTGTGTGTGTGTGTGACACACACACACACACACACACACACACACACACACACACACACACACACACACACCTGTTGTACCCTTCTGATCTGTTTCAACAAAGGAGAAACTTGGTATCCATCTAAACCTTTTTAATAATCCACGTGTGTGTGTGTGTGTGTGTGTGTGTGTGTGTGTGTGTGTGTGTGTGTGTGTGTGTGTGTGTGTACTCAAGCACCTCGAAAGAATGGAGAAGACACAAGCATCAAGAGAGAGAGAGAGAGAGAGAGAGAGAGAGAGAGAGAGAGAGAGAGAGAGAGAGAGAGAGAGAGAGAGAGAGAGAGAGAGAGAGAGAGAGAGAGAGAGAGAGAGAGACGGAAAACCGATTCAATAAAACTTTTCTTATTACAGAGAGAGAGAGAGAGAGAGAGAGAGAGAGAGAGAGAGAGAGAGAGAGAGAGAGAGAGAGAGAGAGAGAGAATATTTTTTTTCATTAATATCATTAGAAATGTCCAAAGTAACAGTACTACTATTACTACTACTACTACTACCAATAAAAACGATGATAAAACCTAATAATGAGAAAAGAAGAACATCATGTAACACCAGTAGCAGTAGTGGAGATGCCATGCCCAGAGAGCGTGAGCAGCGTGTAGTGACAATGTGAGACAGCAGCAGCGGGGCGTCCAATGAGACACGCGGGGCAGGCAGGCAGTCCTCCAATCAGAGACAGGCATCGCAGAGGCTTGGAGTTAGCTGAGGGTGGAGCTGATGTCAAGACACAAATGAAGTTAAATACCACGTGGGTCCACCGACCACAGCATCCTTACTCAACAGAGAGGTTGAAAACCCCCAAAGTCAGCGGCAATGCAGAAGCAAGCCATTTGCATCGTGGAGGCCAGCGGCGCCCCAGACACCAAGCCGCAGAAGGTGAAGGTGTGGGTGCAGAAGACGGGGCGGTGGTGGCGATGTCTGCCACGCCCGTCTTCAAGAAGGTGGCGGCCTTCCGCTTCCACTGGTTAGACCTGTGGCACCAAAAGGCGACCTACACCACCCTGCCGGCAGATTTTGACCTGGCCAGCCTGCACAAGGCCAACGCCAGGTCCGGAGACGCCCTGGTCAAGACGGTGGTGACCCTCTCCTACGGGAAGGCCACCACCACTGAACCGGTGGCAGAGTTCTTGCGGGGCCTGGGGGAGGAGGGGCCCAGAGGGTTTGAGCTGCACCTCAGCATAGCGCAGGAGACCAGCAGCCAAAGGTTGAGCCAGAAGAGAGCCAGGCCGAAGAGGAGCAAGAACAGGTGGAGGAGGACGAGCCACCACTGGTTTTCAGAACCAGTGTGTTGTGCCAGTGCGAGGACTGCGTGCTGCCCTTCTGGAGGCTGCTGCGGGCCTATGAGCCTCCACCACCCAAGCCACCGCCGACAGCGATGGACACGTACGTGGACATCCTGACGACGGAGTGCTCGTTGCTGAAGAAGGAAGGGCAGGTGCTGCTGCGGGAGAAGAAGAGCGGCAAGTCAGAGCTGGCAGCCCTTCAGGCTGAGATGGACCGCATGGAGAAGGAGCTGGACCGTGCCGAGGCCTCACTGGCCGGCGCAGGTGAAGCAGAGGCTGGTGAACACCTGGAGGAAGAGTTCAGCCTCATCGATGACGAGCTGTGGGAGCTGCTGGGTGATGGGGGTGAGGAGGAGAGCAGCTCCCTCGAGGGGCATGTCAGTGTGTACGGCACGGAGGAGGACAACACCCACGAGTGAAGGCTGCCCCTCTCCCCCCCCCTCCTCCCTCAAGAACTCATTGAAAAAGCGAAAAAAAAGAAGAAAATTTAAAAACAGAAAAAAATACAAAGCTAAGAAAATTAAAAAAAAAAAAAAATCAATAAAATTCAAACACAAAAGAAGAAAATTGCTAAAATAAATACAAAAAAAATCATGAGGAAACGCGGAGTGAACGATGTCGAACGCGAATATTAAAACAAAAAGCTTAAAGAACGCGGAGTGAACGAAGTCCAACGGAAAACGCGAAAAAACGAAGCCGAACGAAAAAGCAAAGTGAACGAAGTCGAACGCAGATACGTTTTACAAACTCGGGACTCGGAGACACTAGCGATACGCGGAAAGAAAACGTGAGGCGGAGTGAACACGACCGAGTGAATACAACCGAATGAACACGACCGAGTGAAAACGACCGAGTGAATACAACCGAATGAACACGACCGAGTGAATACAACCGAATGAACACGACCGAGTGAACACGACCGAGTGAACATGACCGAGTGAACACGACCGAGTGAACACGACCGAACGAACACAACCGAATGAACACGACCGAATAAACACGACCGAGTGAACACGACCGAATAAACACGACCGAATGAACACGACCGAATAAACACGACTGAGTGAACACGACCGAATGAACACGACCAAACGAACACGACCGAGTGAACACGACCGAGTGAACACGACCGAATGAACACGACCGAACGAACACGACCGAGTGAACACGACAGAGTGAACACGACCGAATGAACACGACCAAACGAACACGACCGAATGAACACGACCAAACGAACACGACCGAATGAACACGACCGAGTGAACACGACCGAGTGAACACGACCGAACGAACACGACCGAGTGAACACGACCGAGTGAGCACAATCGAGATAGAAATGAACACAATAGACACCGAAACATTACGAACACGAGAGTCGCAGCGCAGTGAACACAATCGAGGCACAGGAACGTTCACGAACACGGGAAAAGAACAAGAACACTGATATAAGAAATTAGTGAATAACAGTCAACATTTTTCTTTATAAATATCTTTAAAAGTGACATATAGTTGTTATCTATACATCACCATTATCTCTCTCTCTCTCTCTCTCTCTCTCTCTCTCTCTCTCTCTCTCTCTCTCTCTCTCGTCAGCGAGAAAAAGTTGCGTGTGATTATAAAGGTTGGCAGTGAGAGGTGGAGAAACAGAGTGGATGGAGAGGGATGCAGGAAATGGAGAATCGGGAGGGAAGGAAGGGGGAGTGGAGTGGGGAAGGGAGGAAGGGATGGTGAAGAGAGTGGGCGTGTCTCGAGATTGTGAAGAGGAGGAGGAAGAGAGAATTGATGGGAAGGATATTGTGTTGAAAATTAAGAAGAAAATGAAGTCAAAATGAGAGGAAGGAAAAAACAAGAAGAAAAAGAAGAAGAGAGAAAGGCGAGACAAGGAAGAGAGGGAGCGAGAAAGAAAGAGAGAGAGAGAGAGAGAGAGAGAGAGAGGGAAGAAAGGGGAAGGTGGAGCAAAATTACAAACCCCAGGACGAACAACGCTTCCCTTTCCGTCTCTCTCTCTCACCCTTCCCCTTTCCCTTCCCCTCTCCCTTCCTCTCCCTCTCCCTCTCCCTGCTGACGCACCACGCTACAACTACTACAGGTGACTCACGAATGATTCACACTCACGCCGGGCCTCGCTTACTCACTCACACACAAACACACACACGCACACACGCACGTACACACACGCTCACTCCCTCACAAATTGATCAGAAAGAGACGAAACGAGGTGTACGTTTCCTATCTCTCTTTCTCTCACTCTCTCTCTTTTTCTCTATCTAAGGAAGTGAGAGGTATGCATTGACCCTTCACCTGTAATAAGGCTGCGGCAGGTGCGTCTGTGTGTATTAGTCTACCTGTATGACTAATTAGAAACAATGAGTGTAGTGCAGGTGACAGTGGACGGTGCGAACAGGTGAAGGTGAAGTGAATCTATTTTTACAAGACGGATGATTAGTGAAGTTTGAAAAAGGAACGGAAGGTTTGAGGGAAAGAAGCGCACGAGACAGAACTTGAAGGCTTAAAACTGCTTCGCTTCCTGTGACTCGCCAACACAAGGAGATTATCTTTGTTGTTGTTGTAAGGTAAAGTTTTGTGAAGTGTTGTTGTTTTGTTGTGTTTGAAGTGCTTTTGATTTTTATTTCTGGTATTGTTAAATTGATAAGTGTTTGTGTTGGTGTATGTCGCTTCTCTCTCTCTCTCTCTCTCTCTCTCTCTCTCTCTCTCTCTCTCTCTCTCTCTCTCAAGCAAACAGTGTAGTCAAAACACATACGCTCTTTGAAAACAGAATATTTTTCAGACATTATTTACTGTACGTGTATAATAACGAGAGAGAGAGAGAGAGAGAGAGAGAGAGAGAGAGAGAGAGAGAGAGAGAGAGAGAGAGAGAGAGAGAGAGAGAGACGAGAGACAGACGACACACACACACACACACACACACACACACACACACACACACACACACACACACCTACCGCTTATCCACACAAGAATAATCACTTATGCACAAAAAATAAAATCAAAAAGGCTCGACCACAACACACACACACACACACACACACACACACACACACACACACACACACACACACACACAGACAGACACAGACAGACACAGACAAGCACAGACCTAAAATAAACACAAATAAAGGAGGACAGAGAGTACAAGTTAAATGTTACACCATGACCTAGATAACCCCTCCCTCCTCCTCCTCCTCCTCCTCCTCCTCCTCCTCCTCCTCCTCCTCCTCCTCCTCCTCCTCCTCTTGGCTCGACGAAATATTGACTGGAAGCAGAAGGCGCCAGCGAGACCCAAGTGTTTGTGTCTCCTAGGATGGACAACGCTTGGGTGACACTCCTAATGAACCCAGGATGGTGGTCACAGCGTAGGGAAGGAAGGGAGGGGAAGGAAAATAGGGAGAAAGGGTTATTAGAAAAGGGGAGAAAGAGTGGGGGGTGTTGGATAATGGTGGAAGGGAAGGAAAGGGTGTAGAAATAGGAATGGATAAGAGGAAATGGGAAAGAGAAAATGGGGAAAGAATGAGAGGAGGGAAGAGAGGAGCAATGGATGATAGAAAAGGAAGGACAGAGTAAGAGGAGGAAGAGGGAGAGATGAATAAATTGAGAGAGAGAGGGAAGAGGAAAAAGTGTGATGAAGGAAAGAATATGGGGGAAGGGCAAGGAAGGAAGAAAGGATGGAAAAAAGGGAATGAAAAGAAGTTAGAAGAAGCAAAATGGGAGAGAAAGAAAGGAAGGAAGGAAGGAAGGAAGGAGAAAGAGGAAAAGAAAATGAATAAAAAAGGCAAAAAGCGAAGGAAGGAAGGGATAAAAAGAAACGAGAGAGAGAGAGAGAGAGAGAGAGAGAGAGAGAGAGAGAGAGAGAGAGAGAGAGAAGTGTTATTATCAAGGTATTTTCTTTTACAACGCCCCTTTGTCTCACACGTGAATATCTAATTATAATACTAAGAAAGAAAACAAGAGAAAAAGGAGGAAAAAGGTCCTTACGTCATAATAACATTTAAAACAATTCTTGACTCATGAATAACACACTTTTCTCGCTTTTCCTTCACACTCTAACTTATTTCATCGATTCTTTTATCATATTCGTCTTTATTGTCTTTTTCTTTTCGACACCTTTCTCCTTACGTCATATTAATAACATGTATAGTATGTCCTTCACCTTAAATAACACACTTTTCTCACTTATCCTTCACACTCTAACTTATTTCATGGATTTTTTTTTTTTCATTTTCATCTTTATTTTTTTTTTCGACACATTTCTATTCTAAATTTGTCTAATAAATTTTTCTATTCATTTCTATTTATTTTCAACTTGCATTTAACAAAGATTTACAAACGCTCTTCATAATTTTTCTTCCTGATGTGTCTGTTCAGTGTCACTAATCTTATTTCTGCTTATTTATCTGCATATTTTTATCTATTACTCTTTTAACAAATGGATTACTGTTTTATATATCCTTGTGACTTGTTTCTCCTCCGCCACACCCCAATCCCTCTCCCTCTCCCTCTCTCTCTCTCTCTCTCTCTCTCTCTCTCTCTCTCTCTCCATTTCTTGTTTCATCCTTGCTATTCTTATTGCTTTTATTTAACTCTTGTTCTTCTTCGCTTTAATGTATCTTGTCCTTCCTTCTTTTTTTATATTTTTTTTTACTTTTTTCTTCTTTTTCTTCTTCATCTTCTTCCACTTCTTCATACTGTTACTTATGTTCTTCTTTTTCCTTTCCTTTATTTTTCTCCTCATCACCATCACCACCACCATGATCACCACCACCATTAAACACACCCCCTTCTGCCTCCCTCACTCACAGCACGAGAATAGTCACAATGAACACACACAATCGCATCACAATACTGTACTATTAACTAACTTTCTCTCTCTCTCTCTCTCTCTCTCTCTCTCTCTCTCTCTCTCTCTCTCTCTCTCTCTCTCTCTCTCTCTCTCTCATGTATAAAAACTTCTGTTGCTTTTCCCCTCCTTTGCTATCTTGGCGTGGTGGAAGGTGAGATTCTAGTGCGGGGATCCTCTTTCGCCTCGTCGTCCTCCAAAATAGAAGTACACATCGATAATGCAAGGAAATACCAGTGATACACGTACTTGTAGGAATATTTGAGCTGCTACCCTTATTATGAAACATCACATCTTTATATTTTTTTCGTATTTCTTGCTTTTCTTCTTCCTTCTTGTTTTTCTAATCAGTATTTTTTTTTCTGTCTTATTTCTATTTTTTTTTTTTGTGTGTGTCTTTTGTTTGTCATTTTTTGGTTCTCGTTTGTAATTTTTTTCTTCTTCTATCTTCCTTCTCTGGTTTTATGGTTATTATCTGTGTCTCATTTGTTTCATTCCTGTTCGCATTTTTTTTTCTATTCTTTCCCTTTCTTATTTCTTCTCCTCCTATTTTCTCCTACTTCTACAATTCCTGTGTCTCCTCTTTCTACTTCCATTCCCAGCTTTACGATTATTTCCTGTCTCCCATTTGTTATCTGCTTCCTTCTTCCTTTTCTGCAATGTTGTCTTTTCTTCCTATTTTCTTTTGTTCCTATTGCCTCGTATTTCATTTTTATCCGTTTGCTTGTCTCCTATTATCAACCTTCGTTTTTTCTTCTTTCCGTCTTCTCATTTTTTTTCTCTATTACCTTATCTTATTTTCGCTTTATTCTTTTATTTCTCTTCTTCCTACTTTCCATATTTCCATTCCGTACTTCTCTTCTAATTCTACATCATTTTCGGCCTAAAATTTGCTTTCTTCCTCTATCTTCTCATTTTATTATCTCTCTCTTGAATAGTTTTCTTTTTCTCGTGTTTTGCATCCTTTCCTTCCCTTTCTCTTTCTTATTTCTCCTCTTCCTACTTCTCTCTAGGTTTTATGATTATTTCCTGTCTCTCATTTGCTTCCTGCCTCTATTTCCTGCAGGGGTCGAGGCGGTAATGTCGTCAGTGGTTGAGGGGCAAGGGCGAAAGGCAGCCTGGCAGGGGAGCCTCGCCAGCCCTAGCCAGCGAGTAGCGGCTCTCCTCCACTCTTCCAAACTGTCTGACCTCACCATTACCCTGCCAGGCCTTCAGAACTCTATCAAGGTGTGTCGCTAGTGTTGTTGGTTACTTTTTAGTGTTCTTGATACAAATTATGGGTTTCTTCTATAGTTATGTACTTCTGTTATAGTCGTCATTTTTTTCTTTTTCTGGTAGTATATCCAAGTCATTTTCTTTCTCGCGAGTACTTTGTCACATATACTCCTCTGTTACAAGTGTTTTCTCGTCACATGTACTCTCCCTGTCATAGCAAAGTACTTCCCGCTGTTACAAGTACTTTCCTATCACGAGTACTTTCTCTGACACGTTCACTTCCCTCTGTCACAGTTTGATATTCTAAATTCACTATTAATTTTCCTGTTACAATTACTTTCTTCTTGTTATAAATACCTCCTCCTGTCACAGCCACAGCAAAGTACACTCCCTACTGTACCACTCCACCACACTGTCGATCCCTAAAGAAGGTAACGCCACACCGCCATACTCCACTCCACTCCACTCCACTTTCTTCCCACGTTCACAGCCTCACCACCTGACACATTTCCACCAAAGTGCTCTTCCCTCTCTTCCTCCCTCCCTCCTTTCTTCCTTCCTTCCCTTTTTTCCTT
Source organism: Portunus trituberculatus (assembly GCF_017591435.1). Taxonomy (NCBI): domain Eukaryota; kingdom Metazoa; phylum Arthropoda; class Malacostraca; order Decapoda; family Portunidae; genus Portunus; species Portunus trituberculatus. The sequence continues at coordinate 4,843,828 of NC_059275.1, forward strand.
CATTCATTCATCTATTCATTCAGTTTTTCCTTCCACACTCCCACAACGGTGAAATCTTCCATTAAAAGCCCTTCAACACATCCCTGACACACATACCACACACCTGTACCACACACCCCTACCAGTATCCCTCCAAGCATCTCTACCACATCCCTCCCACTCTCTGCCACACTCTTCTACCACTCATCCGTACCACACTTCATACCATATACTAATACCACACACTTCTACAACACATACTAACACACCCTACCACACATCCCTATAAGACTGCAACACGCCCTACTACACACCTTATAACACCGCAACACACCCTATAACACCGCAACACACCTTACCACACATCCCTGTAACACTGCAACACACCCTGCCACACACACATCCTAGTACAAACAGTAACACACACCCTACCACATATATCCTGGTAAAAACAGTAACACACACCCTGCCACACGCACGTTACCGCATTCTCCCCCCCTCCCTCACACACACACACACATTCCCCTCCCAGTAACTAAGTCTTTATAAAAACTGCCAAAATGAAAGCCCACCAGAGGGACATTCCTGCCTTTGGGGAGTGGCATTAATGGAGGTACAGCAGGCCTTTTCCCCGCCCCCGGCATTGTAGCTTTTACACTGTTACCATGTATATATCCCTCCCTCTCCCACAGTCTCCCTGCTATTCTGTCCCTCCCTCCCTTGCTCTCCCAGTATTCTCTCCCCTACCCATGTACGATTCTCCGTGACTCATTCTGACCTCCCCCTCCTTTCTACTGCCTCATTCCTCCCTTACCTTCAAAGCATTTCCCATTTTCACTGTGTATTCTTCCTTCTCCTCTTTATCTGCTCCTCTTCACCTCTACTCATTCCTTGTGCTTGATTTCTCCCTCCTTCCTATTACCTCATTCCTCCTTTACCTTCAAAGTATTTCCCATTTTCACTGTGTATTCTCCCTCCTATCTTTATCTCCTTCCCTTCACCTCTACCCATCCCTTCTGCTTCAGTTTACAGAGTTTACTACAACTTTTCGTCTTCCCTTTCTCTTCAACCCGCCTCAGTTCCTTCCTTATCCTCCCTATAAACACCACAGTACCTTCACATCTCTCCTTTATCCTCTTCCTCCTCATCTGTCCCTTCATCGTCACCTACAGTAGCCAATTTTAACACCCCTTCGTCATCCCTTCGTCAGGCACACCGTCTAGTCCTGGCCATGAGCTCCCCAGTGTTCGAGGCCATGTTGTACGGGCCACTAGCAGAAGGTCCTGAGGTTACCCTGAAGGAGGACCACCCTGAGGCACTCCAGTGGGTCCTCGAGTATATGTATCGCGGCCACACCAGACTCCCAGAAGTGGCGCTGACGGTGAAGGTGTACCAACTGGCCAGCAAGTACCAAATGGAGGCTCTTATGTCACTGTGTTCTGAGGTGGGTAGTATGGTGGGTCTCTCTCTCTCTCTCTCTCTCTCTCTCTCTCTCTCTCTCTCTGCGGGGACCAATTTCACACCAGCGGCACAAAACAGAATGAGACCAACAGAGAGAGAGAGAGAGAGAGAGAGAGAGAGAGAGAGAGAGAGAGAGAGAGAGAGAGAGATTCCTCTTAAATGAATAGCAATTTAATTCGAGTGTTTTTGTTAATCACAATCAACAACCGGTGGACTCTACCTTTTGTTTCCTCTCTTCGTATTTTCCCCTCTATCTTCTTATTTTCCCCTCTATCTTCCTATTTTCCCCTCAATACCTTTTCCTTCTCCCTCTTCCCATTTCCCACTTTCTATTCCTTTTCCTCGTCTCATATGGTCTATATTTCCCTTTTTTCCACTCCTCTCGGTCTTTTCCCCTCTCCTTGTCTTTATTTTTTTACTCTCAGTTTTCCTCTTTACATTTTCCCTTTCTATCTATTCCTTTATCTACCCATTTCCTCTTCCTTTTTTCATTTTAACTTCACTTTTTCCCAGTCCACATTCCTCCCCTCACCTCTCTTCCCCTCTATCAATATGTCCCCTCTCAATTCCACCGTCCCTTCCTGCCCCTCCTCTCCCCTCTTAAAATCTTGAACTGATTTAATCCCCCTTTCCTTCCCCAGCACTCCCCTTGTAGCGATCCTATAAAAATCAACCTCCTCCTCCCCTCTGTTCATATCTTCTTTCCCCTCTCCCTCTCCTCTCTCCCCCCCGCTACCTTCCCTCCCCATCCTCCTTTTTTTTGTGAGTAAAACAATATAACATTCATACAAACACGATTGGAAAAGTTTACCCTTTTTTTTTTTTTTTTCCTCCTCCTCCTCCTCCTCCTCCTCCTCCTCCTCTCTTCTTTTCTTCCTCTTCCCTTCACAGGACTCAGCTCATAAGGACAGACTTGAAAGAAAACGGGGAATGTGAGCTAGGTAAAGAAAATGAAGACCCGTAAGACTTTACCGTGAACAGGACTGTGACAACACACACACACACACACACACACACACACACACACACACACACACACACACACACACACACACACACACACACACACACAGTTCCTCATCTATTTCTTCTTTCCTACATCAGATTTTTCAATTGTCTTTTCATTTCTTTATTAGTTGGTTTTTTTTCTTTTCGTACAGGAATATATGAAGTTTACTTTCTAATATTTTTTCCCTGACGTTGCCTTCACTCGTGTGTCGATATGGACGCGTCAGTGAAAAAGTAAAAAAATACCAGTAGACGAAAATATTGTGGTGACTTCTAAGTGAAATATTATCAGTTGTTGAGAGAGAGAGAGAGAGAGAGAGAGAGAGAGAGAGAGAGAGAGAGAGAGAGAGACAGACAGACAGACAGACAGACAGACAGACAGACAGACAGACAGACAGATAGAGAGATAGAAAGATAGAGATACAGAGATAGAGACAGATAGAAATATATAGAGATAGATCGTGGTACAGTGGTACCATGCTTGCTTTGGGATCCGAGGGGTCTCCAAGCGCACGGGTTCGAGTCCAGGTTGGGCTTTCTCACTCGGGGCAAGGGGTTCCTAACGGGTGGTCTTAAAGATAGGAGGTACCCCAAAAAATATCCCCTTTAGCCCATAAATTCTCGTGAAAAGCCCACATGGTATAAAAAAGTGTAAATAGATATAAGTTGACAGATACAAGTTAGACAGTTCAATAACTTAAAAATAAAACTTAACATATATACATCCTTGCATACATACGCATACATACACACATACAAACAGATATACAAACATACATAAACAAGAGCATAAACAACTGAATAACTACATGAATAAAATGTAGATATACAACACAACCGACATGCAGGTATAACAAAAATTGCACAAATGAGGAGACACGTGCATGCTAAAATGAATTACTGACACTTCAAAACATTACCTGCCTATGAACATACACTGCGCAGCTAAAACAACAAACACGACGGATGAAAAGACAAAAAGCGACACAGAAAGAAGCAAATAGCGCTGAAATGGACAAATTACACGTGAAGATAATTGCACAGTACATAGAAACACATCAACATTTGTATTCCACGTTTTATTTTGCTCTTTTACCTTTTTTTTTTTTTTTGCAAACTTTCACTCTCTTTAATTCACTTTAATTCACAACCCAGTATGTGCTTTCATCAATACCGGCCGACACTGCGCCGCTTCCATATTAAAACGCCAGGCAATATAGGAGTTAATAACACACGAATGGTGAAAACTACCACACATCATGACTAGGGGCACACTCACGGTAAAGGGACGCAAAGGAACACAAAGAAAAAACAAACAGTGGTACACTTATTGACTATTACGAGGGTTTTCATAACTTACAGTGCCTAATATCTAAAGTGGAAAGTTAGATAGTAAAGGCAAAGGCTCCTCCCCATCAACTGTTCTTCCTAGTCAGGCATTCGTGTATTATGTTTGTTACTATTAAAGTCTTTGAAGTTTACAAAGCGCAGGTATACAAAAAAAAAAGGGAAAGAAAAAAGAGGAATTAAAGCAGAAGAAGAAGTTGAAGAAGGAGAAGAATTAGAAGAACAAATACAAGAAAGACATAAAAAAGATGAATTAAAAGTAAAAGAATCAGAAGAAGTAAAATAATTAGAAGAATAATCAGAAGTAAAAGAAGAACAAGAACAAGAATAAGAACTAGAACAAAATCAAGAAAACAAGAAAAAGGATTAGAAATAGGAGAATAATTAGAACAATAATTAGAAGAAATGGATCCTGCACAGTTCTATCAAGAAACACAAGAACAATAAATACACGCATAAATACATAAACGGATGAATAAATAGACAGCAGCTGATAAGACTACCATACGCTACACTATCTAATTTCATATCTGATCTCACAGTGGGCTGAGACAGAGAGACGCCCACCCATCTACTGCCCTCCACCACCACCATCACAATCACCAACAACGATTTTCCCAGCCCTGTGCCACAAAACTTTCCATTTAGAACACCAATAGTTTATCTTGATTGAATATAAGAAGTTCAATAGATATAGAGCCATGTAAAACGTAAAATAGATGGAATACAGTAACAGAAATACTGACAGTCTGGCAACTATGTATATTCCCTGCCCAGCGGCGTTACCATCATGCGGAGAGCGGACCTGCGACACTCACCACACCATACACCACACACCTGAACGTGTCCACTACACACTCAACATACCTGCCGCCATGAAGGAAAGGTCTCGGGCAGCACTTAAGCCTTCCTGTTTAGTTCTGACAGTGAGGAATCAGAGAACGGTAACGGAGGAAGCACAAATCCCACACACGCTAAGTCACTGACAGCTCACTCCACGGTACTGGTCGGGCCGCCCTTGCCTGAGTGAGTAGCGACGCTTTGTTTCGCTGTTTCAAAGCTTCTGAATGCATGAATTCAAGTTTCTCTATACATGAACACTACGAAAAATTAGCAACCCAAGAAGAATGCAGAACGTAGAAAGAATTAATGTGTAATGTATGAAGAAACAAGCGTTCAAAGGGCAATGTAGAAAGTTTTCCGAGCGATAATTAAATAAACTAAAGGATATTCATTCATACAACTGACTCAAATACGCGAAAAAATCATTTAACGAATTTTATTTTTTCAAGAGAAAAATAAAAACATGTAGCGAAACACATTATTTGCAAGGAAACCACAACAACTAGTAAATGCAATCAACAAAAGACAGAAATATCAATACGTGTAGACAAAATGATACCAGCAAGACAACACAAATCCGAGCAGACAGCGGCAACACCAGCACATCACTGTACCACACCAGGCAGCAATGACGACACCAATACCACTCAAACCACATAACTAAGAACCCTTCACTCCCTCCCGTCTTTCCATACCACATCCTGACCCTCCCTTACCTTTTACAACCCTACATCTATTTAACACCTTACCCGCCTCCCCTGTACATCCTTTGAGTTCCCTTGTGCCTCCCTGACTTGCACACACGAGTCACTACAGATCCACGGCGCATCATCTTCTAATGTGAACGCTGTACTTCTCATCACGTTCCTTTTCATATTCAAATTTTCGCACCTTCTCTCCCGACCCTTC